>NC_090653.1:53182938-53284386 GCF_040937935.1 Hyperolius riggenbachi
AGGTGCCTGCGGTAAAGGCTAGATAGGTAGGTGCCCACAGTATAGATAAGATAGGTAGGTGCCCGCAGAAAAGGTTAAATAGGTAGGTGCCCACAGTATAGGTTAGATAGGTAGGTGCCCATGGCATAGGTTAGATAGGTAAGTGCCCGCAGTATAGGTTAGATAGGTAGCTGCCCGCAGTATAGTTTAGATAGGTAGCTGCCCGCAGTATAGTTTAGATAGGTAGCTGCCCGCAGTATAGGTTAGATAGGTAGGTGCCCGCAGTATAGGTTATATAGGTAGGTGCCCACGGTATAGGTTAGATAGGTAGGTGCCCGCAGTGTAGGTTAAATAGGTAGGTGCCCGCAGTATAGGTTAGATAGGTAGGTGCCCACTGGAATAGGTTTGATAGGTAGGTGCCTGCAGTATAAGTTAAATAGGTAGGTGCCTCCAGCATAGTTAGCAAGCATAGGGGCGGGGGAGAGCAGGCATAGCAGAGTTTCAACTCACCTTCCTCGATCCCCACATGCAGCCTTTATATTCTTTCTGTACTGGCATCTGTCGCATTGGTAAGAGTGCCCCCTGTGATAGCATGCGGTTATGCCATGAAAGGGGGCGCTGTTACCAACACGAAAGATGCCGGGACACCCTTCTGCTGCTCCGCCGGGCGGTTGCACCATTTGCATGCCCGTAAAAATGGGCCTGCTCTCCACCAAGGGTGGAATGGCGCCACCTGGTGGAGGAAATCCATATCGGGTGGCGTCCAAACTGTACCAAATTATTAAGCATTATGTTCATGTAAACAGAGGCGCCAAAAGGATAAAAGTAGCTAAAAAGTGTAAAAATAGTTGAGACAGTGGTGGAATTATCTCCTCCAAGTAGACACAAGATAATATTGATGTTTTATTTATGTCCTCCAGGGTTCAGTACAACATGTTTTGCAGGATTGACCCTGCTTCATCAGGCAATAAGATGGAGCATATAACTGTGGGTCAGAGAAAATAAGCTAAGTAAGGCGTGCATACTGTAGACATACTGTAAATACATTGTGATAAAATAAATGCAACAATTGTACATTTAAATAATATTCATAAAATACAATGTTGTGCAAGACCAGTGTTGAGCCGAAATTTGCATACGTATGCTGTTCACAAAAGTGATGGAAAAGATGTTTCAAGGGGTCTAACACCTGGAGGGGGGCATGGCGGAGTGGGATACATGCCAAAAGTCCCGGGGAAAAAAATCAGGATTTGACGCACAGCAGCGTTTTAAGGGCAGAAATCACATTGCATTGCTAAATTGGAGGCCTAAAGTGCTTTAAAACACCTTGCATGTGTATACATCAATCAGGTAGTGTAATTAGTGTACTGCTTCACACTGACACACCAAACTCACTGTGTAACGCACCGCAAACAGCTGTTTGTGTAGTGACGGCCGTGCTGGACTGGTGCGCACCATGGCCAGAGTGCAGGCGATGGCGGTTTTAAAGCCCATATGGTAGGGCTGAGGTAGCTGAATGACAGAACAACAGTGTCTGAGTGTCCAGCTGATTGAATTTGGTCTGTCTAGTCCACAATGAAGCAACGACCTTATTATTTATCTTCTCATTTAGCCAGTCATTGCTTCATTGTGATACGCAAGCCCCTTCACCGTGGCAAGGTAACGATCACGAAGGGGAATGGGCACATGTACATGCTTTTTGTTTTGTTGTTGCAGCCGCAGTGCAGCCAGAAAAAGTAGGCAGGCATGTACACACACTAGAAAAATTAATGTAGCGGCCGCTGCTAGCAGCGGCTTTAAAAATTCAGGTATCCACCTGGAGTCCTGGACCCTGTTGGTGGTGGCGGAGAAGGCAGTCAAGTGGCCTGCAAGCATAGATGCTGAGTGGGGACCGATTTAGTCTTGGGATAGGCAGTCACACGGCGTGCAGGCAGAGATGCTGTGTGTGGGGACTGACTTAGTCTTCGGGCAGGCCTGAGCGTGCTTTGCAGACCAGGCATCCGTGGTCAGATGGACCCTTTACCCAACGCTGTGTGACAGAGATGCCACCATTTGCCTTTCAACATCACAGTACAGTTTGGGTATCACCTTTTTTGAGAAATAATTGTGGCCCTGTATCTTCCACTGCGGTGTGTGGCTTTGCTTTTGTGTACTGCTGTTCCTCAGGTGGTCATCCCATTGCAGTTTGTGGTTTGTAATCAATCATGTGCCTTCGTGAGGTAGTTGTACCTACGCGGGTCTTGGTCTTTCCACGGCTCAATTTTTAGTGGCAGAGAGTACAGATGGCACTGCTCTCATCTGAGGCAGACACACACAAAAATGTCCACACCGCTGAGCCCTGTGATGATGGCACTTTGATGATGGCTGCCGACGGAGTGTTAAGTGGGGTGCCAGAATCAGAGCAGGAGGAGGAAGATATGTCACACTTCCGTGCGGAAGCTGAGGAGGATGAAGTGTTCTGTGTTAAATAGTCAACTATGTCATGACAAAATTGGGGGTTGTTGGCACGTGCCTTCTTCTGAACACTGTACTTTGGTCGAGGACCGCACAAAATCATGACAGCGCGACCTCGAGCAGACCTGCCAGGTGGCCTGCCTCTGGCTCTGCCTCCTGTTTTTTCCAAATTGGGGGGGATGGAGTGAAAGGTATGCACTGACTTGACTAATACAATGTGTGGTTAAACAGGTGCAGTGTAAAGGTTGCAGTGACTGCTGGTACAACAATGTGCGGTTACACAGGTGCAGTGAACAGGTTGCAGTGACTACTGGTACAACAATGTGCGTTTACACAAGTGCAGTTAACAGGTTGCACTGACTGCTAGTACAACAATGTGCGGTTACACAGGTGCAGTGAACAGGTTGCAGTGACTGCTGGTACACCAATGTGTGGTTACACAGGTATAGTGAACAGGTTTCCTGCTGGTACAACAATGTGCGGTTACAGGTGCAGTGAATGCTGGTACAACAATGTACGGTTACACAGGTGCAGTGAACAGGTTGAAGTGACTGCTGGTACAACAATGTGCGGTTACACAGGTGCAGTGAACAGGTTGCAGTGACTGCTGGTACAACAATGTGCGGTTACACAGGTGCAGTGAACAGGTTGCAGTGACTGCTGGTACAATAATGTACGGTTACACAGCTGCAGTGAACAGGTTGCAGTGACTGCTGGTACAACAATGTGCTGTTACACAGGTGCAGTTAACAGGTATGCACGGACTGGTATATAAAACAGCGTGTGGTCACACAGGTGCAGTGAACAGGTATGCAGTGACTGGTATTACAAATGTGCAGCTGTCACACACACAGGTACCCTGAATAGGTATGCAGGGATTGGTATTACAAATGTGCAGCTGTCACACACACAGGTACCATGAACAGGTGCAGTGACTGGTATATAATATTAATACTGCATGCGGTCACGTAGGTAGGTGCACTGAACAGGTAGGCAGGGATTGGTATTATAAATGTGCAGCTGTCACACACACAGGTACCGTGAACAGGTTCAGCGACTGGTATATAATATTAACACTGCGTGCAGTCACGTAGGTAGGAGCACTGAACAGGTATGCAGGGATTGGTATTACAAATGTGCAGCTGTCACACACACAGGTACCATGAACAGGTAGTCACTGAATGTGCTGGGCCTGGCAGTGGCAAAGTAGGGGCCAAGGGGCAGCTGCGACTGACTGACAGGGCTGTATATGTAAGTGTCTGTGGGACACACACACACAAAAAAAAAATTGATCACAAGAACAACATTAGCTCTCAAAAGAGCTGTTGAGGGGTGATTTTTAGCAATACATTTTTACGCATTGCACCCATAACGCGTAAAAATGTACTTGTTAATGTCCGTGATAGCTTTCTGTATCAGCGGGAATGCGTAAAAAGGTACGCATGGCGGCCGGCCGACTCCCAATCGGCAAAAACAAAACTACAGTGATTTGCAAAAGTATTCGGCCCCCTTGAAGTTTTCCACATTTTGTCATATTACTGCCACAAACCTGAATCAATTTTATTGGAATTCCACGTGAAAGACCAATACAAAGTGGTGTACACGTGAGAAGTGGAACGAAAATCATACATGATTCCAAACATTAAAAAAAACAAAAAACTGGGGTGTGCGTAATTATTCAGCCCTCTGAGTCAATACTTTGTAGAACCACCTTTTGCTGCAATTACAGCTGCCAGTCTTTTAGGGTATGTCTCTACCAGCTTTGCACATCTAGAGACTGAAATCCTTGCCCATTCTTCTTTGCAAAACGGCTCCAGCTCAGTCAGATTAGATGGACAGCGTTTGTGAACAGCAGTTTTCAGATCTTACCACAGATTCTCGATTGGATTTAGATCTGGACTTTGACTGGGCCATTCTAACAGATGGATATGTTTTGTTTTAAACCATTCCATTGTTGCCATGGCTTTATGTTTAAGGTCGTTGTCCTGCTGGAAGGTGAACCTCCGCCCCAGTCTCAAGTCTTTTGCAGACTCCGAGAGGTTTTCTTCCAAGATTGCCCTGTATTTGGCTCTATCCATCTTCCCATCAACTCTGACCAGCTTCCTTGTCCCTGCTGAAGAAAAGCACCCCCAGAGCATGATGCTGCCACCACTATATTTGACAGTGGGGATGGTGTGTTCAGAGTGATGTGCAGTGTTAGTTTTCCGCCACACATAGCGTTTTGCATTTTGGCCAGAAAGTTCCATTTTGGTCTCATCTGACCAGAGCACCTTCTTCCACATGTTTGCTGTGTCCCCCACATGGCTTGTGGCAAACTGTAAACGGGACTTCTTATGCTTTTCTGTTAACAATGCCTTTCTTCTTGCCACTCCTTCCATAAAGGCAAACTTTGTGCAGTGCACGACTAATAGTTGTCCTATGGACAAATTCCCCCACTTGAGCAGTAGATCTCTGCAGCTCGTCCAGAGTCACCATGGGCCTCTTGACTGCATTTCTGATCAGCGCTCTCCTTGTTCGGCCTGTGAGTTTCGGTGGACGGCCTTGTCTTGGTAGGTTTACAGTTGTGCCATAATCCTTCCATTTTTGAATGATTGCTTGAACAGTGCTCCGTGGGATGTTCAAGGCTTTGGAAATCTTTTTGTAGCCTAAGCCTGCTTTAAATTTCTCAATAACTTTATCCCTGACCTGTCTGGTGTGTTCTTTGGACTTCATGGTGTTGTTGCTCCCAATATTGTCTTAGACAACCTCTGAGGCCGTCACAGAGCAGCTGTATTTGTACTGACATTAGATTACACACAGGTGCACTCTATTTAGTCATTAGCACTCATCAGGCAATGTGTATGGGCAACTGACTGCACTCAGAACAAAGGGGGCTAAATAATTATGCACACCCCACTTCAGGGGTCTAGTCCTGGGAAAAGAGGTGAGTGGACTCACCTGAAAAACCCCTGCACCGCGCGTAGTGCCAAAACATTGGCGTAGTCAAGCTAATGTGGGCGTGGTCATGGGTGGGGCCAAATATACATGACCTTAGCAGTGATGTAAAAGGTCTGCCCGGGGAAGTTTGAGCTCTGCCGTAGTGTATCCCCCCAAAATAGATGTAATCTGACAGCATTTCACCAAAAAGACACATAATCTGGTAAAAGTTCCTCCAAAATACAGATAATATGGTAGTGGTTCCCCCAAAATAGATAATGTGGCAGCAGCAGTTCCCCCAACATACACATAATTTGGAAGCAGTTCCCCAAAATACGCGAAACCTGGCAGCGGATCACCCAAAATACACGTAACACCCAAAATACATATAATCTGGCAGCAGTGGTCCCCCAAACATACAGAATCTGGCAGCAGTTCCCCATAATACGCGTAATCTGGCAGCAGCCGTTCCCCTAACATACACATAATCTAGCAGCTGTTCCCCAAAATACACGTAATCTGGCAGCAGCCGTTCCCCTAACATACACATAATCTGGCAGCTGTTCCCCAAAATACATAACAGCGGTTCCACAAAAATGCAGATAATCTGACAGCAGTTCCCCCAAAATAGGTACCCCCAGCATAGGTAGCCAGGTCTATAGGTGTCCCCAGTATAAGTAGCCATGAGTATAGTAGTCCCCAGTATATTTAGCCAGAGGTATATGTGCCTAGTATATGTAGCCAGCGGTATATGTTCCCAGTATATGTAGCCAGGGGTATACATGCCCAGTATATGTAGCCAGGGGTATATGTGCCCAGTATATGTAGCCAGGGGTATATGTGCCCAGTATATGTAGCCAGGGGTATATGTGCCCAGTATATGTAGCCAGGGGTATATGTGCCCAGTATATGTAGCCAGGGGTATATGTGCCCAGTATATGTAGCCAGGGGTATATGTCCCAGTATATGTAGCCAGGGGTATATGTCCCAGTATATGTAGCCAGGGGTATATGTCCCAGTATATGTAGTCAGAGGTATATATGTGCCAGTATATGTAGTCAGGGGTATATGTCCCAGTATATGTAGTTAGGGGTCTATGTGCCCAGTATATGTAGCCAGAGGTATATGTGCCCAGTATATGTAGTCAGGGGTATATGTGCCCAGTATATGTAGGCAGGGGTATATGTCCCAGCATATGTAGGCAGGGATATATGTCCCAGTATATGTAGGCAGGGGAATATGTGCCCAGTATATGTAGTCAGGGGGTATGTGTGCCCAGTATATATGTAGTCAGAGGTATATGTGCCCAGTATATGTAGTCAGGGGTATATGTGCCCAGTATATGTAGTCAGGGGATATATGTGCCCAGTATATGTAGCCAGGGGTATATGTGCCCAGTATATGTAGCCAGGGGGTATATGTGCCCAGTATATGTAGTCAGGGGGATATGTGCCCAGTATATGTAGTCAGGGGGTATATGTGCCCAGTATATGTAGTCAGGGGTATATGTGCCCAGTATATGTAGTCAGGGGTATATGTGCCCAGTATATGTAGTCAGGGGTATATGTGCCCAGTATATGTAGTCAGAGGTATATGTGCCCAGTATATGTAGTGAGGGGTATATGTGCCCAGTATATGTAGTCAGGGGGTATATTCAAGATCGGCCTACTGACATTTAAATCCCTGAACAATCTAGGCCCTGGATACATGAAAGATATGTTACAGCTGCGTAGCAATCCCCGCATTCTCAGATCCACAGGTTCTAATAATCTAGTCATACCTAGAGTCCACTTGGAAACTTTTGGTCCCAGAGCCTTCTGTCATGCTGCCCCTACGTTTTGGAACTCCTTACCTCAACAGATCAGGACAGCCCCATCCCTGGACGTGTTTAAATCCAGACTGAAAACTCACCTGTTCAGTCTGGCATTTGCAGAAATATAACTTTTGTTGTTTGAATACTTCATTCTACTAATTACTGAATCTGAGAGAGCCTAAGCGCTTTGAGTCCTATGGGAGAAAAGCGCTATAGAAATGTTATTGTATTGTATAATATTATATGTGCCCAGTATATGTAGCCAGGGGTATATGTGCCCAGTATATGTAGTCAGGGGTATATGTGCCCAGTATATGTAGTCAGGGGGTATATGTGCCCAGTATATGTAGTCAGAGGTATATGTGCCCAGTATATGTAGTCAGGGGGTATATGTGCTCAGTATATGTAGCCAGGGGTATATGTGCCCAGTATATGTAGCCAGGGGTATATGTGCCCAGTATATGTGGTCAGTGGGTATATGTGCCCAGTATATGTAGTCAGTGGGTATATGTGCCCAGTATATGTAGTCAGTGGGTATATGTGCCCAGTATATGTAGTCAGGGGGTATATGTGCCCAGTATATGTAGTCAGGGGGTATATGTGCCCAGTATATATGTAGTCAGGGGGTATATGTGCCCAGTATATGTAGTCAGGGGTTATATGTGACCAGTATATATGTAGTCAGGGGTATATGTCCCAGAATAGGTAGCCAGGTGTCCCCCCAGCAAGGTGTCCCCCCAGCAGCTGCTCACAGCTCTCCTTCCACTGCGCTGCTCCCCTCCGAACATGCCAGGGTGGACGGCGTCCACTCTCTGGAAATAGTAAGTGGACGCCGTCCACCCGCGTCCACGCACCACTCGAACCCTGCCCCACTTTACAGTTATTTATTTGTAAAAAATGTTTGGAATCATGTATGATTTTCGTTCCACTTCTCACGTGTACACCACTTTGTATTGGTGTTTCACGCGGAATTCCAATAAAATTGATTCATGTTTTTGGCAGTAATGTGACAAAATGTGGAAAACTTCAAGGGGGTTGAATACTTTTGCAAACCACTGTAGCTGGCAGCATGGGAACGGAGGAGCCATGAGTGACTGCGAGTGCACAGGATGGCTGCAGGGGGCTGGTAGATGCCCCAGGTAAGTGAAACTCATGGGGGTTTTTTGAGTTAAGGTTCCCTTTAAAGGAATTCTATCAAAGATTGCATTTTTGTGAAAACATCTTTAATGATTGTAAGATAAATGTAAATAAAGGAGTCGACATCTATTTTTTGTGTGCTGTAATTTTTTTCTACATTTGTGTAAGACACTTAGCCCTGAGGACACACTGACGGCGACGGGGCACTGGAATAGTCCATGTTGATAGGTGATGCCAGGTGTAAAATTAAGCATTGCAGGTGATTCCCTGGCTGCCCCACCCGTAGGAGTTTTTATTCATGTGGCCACCGCAGTAACAAGCCATCCGTTCTGCTCTTATTATGCCCAGACAATAGTATGTAAGAGGTCGCACTTCCATATGCGCATTGCTCACAGTGTCCCGCCTAGTCAATGGATGTTTGCCGTTGAGGCAAAGGAGGGCGGAAGTGTTACGTTCTGACAGAGCGCTGTAATACATAATACATTTGTATTACAGCGCTCTATCAGAAGGGAACACTTCCGCCCTCCTTTGCTAGGTCGGAAAAGGTACTCCCGCTATCACTGTTGAGAGGAGACAGGGCCGGCCCGCTCATGAGGCGGGGTGAAACTTTTGCCTCAGGCGGCAAATTTCCAGGTGCGGCACCCGCCCGTCCGTGGGTGCGGGGAGCCGGCCCGCCGAGCTGGAGGGGTAGCTGGCAGGACGGGGGTATTGGGCCAGCGGCGGGAGACACTCACCTCCTCCTCGCTCCAGCGTGCGCTCCACTGACATCACTTCCTGCAACGCTGCAGGAAGTGACGTCAGTGGAACGCACGCTGGGAAGAGGTGAGTGTCCTCCCCGCCCGTGCCTCTTACACATACGGCTGCTTCTATTTAGGCTGGAGGGGAGCGGAGGACGGGGGACGCTGGCCCAATACCCCCGTCCTGCCAGCTACCCCTCCAGCTCGGCGGCCCCCCCGAGGGGGGGGGGGAGGGGCGGCAGTGACAATTTTTTAACAATTTGCCTCAGGCGGCAAAAAGTCTAGGGCCGGCCCTGAGAGGAGACGTGGTGTTTGCACCACTTATCCCTTACTCAAGGTCGAGACAAGGTTCTCCAGAACCAGAGATTCCAAAGTGCAGCCTCATAATACAGTTGAGCATTTTGTGAGTTGAGAAAGAGGCATAGAGGTGATAGAGCAGCGCTTGGAAAACTACGACCCGTGGGCCAGATTAGGCCTCCTCGCGCTGTTACTCTGGCCAGCCAACAGGCACCCGGATCCCCCTCCTTCCCCCTCCCTCCCTGCAGGGTCACCAATGTGGGCAGTAACGGGGGAGACTTAAAACTCACCTGATCGCCGTCCAGTGTCGTGTCTCCATGGCAACAGGGCGTCACATGACATGACGTTGGGACGAGCAAGCGTATTACATGCTGGCATATCCCGAGGTCATGTCATGTGATGCCCTGTTGCCATGGAGTTGTGAGCTGGACGGCGATCAGGTGAGTTTTAAGTCTCCCCTAACTACCGCCCGCTCACGACACTGCAGGGAGGGAAGGGGGGAAAGAGGGGGAGAATTTAAGGAATGAATTAGGAAACACTCAAAGTTTGCCCAGCCCTGGGAATAAGTATTAAAAGGGGTAGAGAGGCAGGTGCATAGAAGGCACTAAATGGAGGGAACTCCATCTAAAATTTCACAGGGGGCCTAGTTATTTCTAGTTATGCTCTTGATTGGCTTAGCTCAGGTTCTAGAGCATGAAATGTCTGCTTATGTGATGACTGGTGCAAGTAGAATATGGACCATTTCTAAGGAGGGAACCTCATTGTGGTGAATTATCCTCGTAAAAAATGAATGCAATCTATTTTGAAAACTAAAATCCTCCATTTTGACAAACTAGTTTCTTTTTTTTAACATTAGAGTTCCAGTTTTTTTCTGAACACGTGTTTTGACTGTAGAAGATTAATGAATGTTTATCCACGAAAATAGAAGGGCTCTAAAACTGGTTATTTATTAACTTGGGTCAATATCGGGCTGTGTATCAAGTCAGGGTGCCCTGGCCCTCTTTACAGACATGAGAAGTTTTCTACTTTAAACATTATTATTACATTTCACAAGAAGATACTACAGCCCATCGAGATAAAAAGCGGCAGCAATGGCACAATATTAGGCTTGCAGGCCTTGATGTACACATACGCAACAGTGGCTCATCAACAGACAGAACATACCATAAATTCACTAAAATATGGGACTTTCTCCCAGAATCATTACATCCCTAGCTACAGCTTTTGCAGGTTTCAAGCTCTCAGAGCTGGTGGTGGTAATTCAAAGAGGAAAGAAGAACACCTGGGACAGAACCAGATAAAGGAAAGGAAAGACAGAGAAAGGAGAAAAGGAAAGCAAAAAACAGAGAAGAGGCAGAAGGAAAGACAAGATAAACGTTGCCAAGCTTTCAAGAAGCTGGGCCCCCAAATCCCAGATCACTCTCTAATTGTCTCCAATCATCCTACGCCATGGGCAGGGCCGACGCTACCATTGAGGCAAAGGAGGCAATTGCCCCAGGGCCCCAGAGCATGTAGGAAAAAAAATTCAAAAAGACCTTATAGTTTTTGAGAAAATCGATTTTAAAGTTTCAAAGGAAAAAAATACACATTTAAAAACCTGCCGACTTTAACGGTTAATAACAAATCCACCTTAAATGCTAGAAACCCTAAATTTGCAGGTTATGTTAAAGGGACACTTAAGTCAAACAAAAAAAATGAGTTTTATTCATCTGGGGCTTCCAATAGCCTCCTGCAGCTGTCCGGTGCCCTCACCGTCTCCCTCCGATCCTCCTGGCCCCGCCGGCAGCCACTTCCTGTTTCGGTGACAGGAGCTGACAGGCTGGGGACGCGAGTGATTCTTCGCGTTCCTGGCCACAATAGCGCCATCTATGCTGCTATAGCATATATCATATACCACATAGCAGCATAGAGGGTGCTAATGTGTCTGGGAACGCGAAGAATCACTCGTGTCCCCAGCCTGTCAGCTCCTGTCACCGAAACAGGAAGTGGCTGCCGGCGGGGCCAGGAGGATCGGAGGGAGACGGCGAGGGCACCGGACAGCTACAGGGGGCTATTGGAAACCCTAGGTGAGTAAAACTCATTTTTTTGGTTTGACTTAAGTGTCCCTTTAAGGAGATCATTGGGAATAAGAGGAAAACAACAATTTTTCAAAAAGACCTTAAAGTTTTTGAGAAAATTGATTTTAAAGTTTCAAAGGAAAAAACGATACTTTTAAATGCGGTAAATGTCACTTTTAGTAGCAAAATTAACAGTAGTGTAATTTTACATGTATCAAAAGAAAGAGCAATGCATTTCCTGACAGGGTTTCCAGGGGGTCCATACGCAGTACATATGGACTTCCTGGAAACCCCTCCGCAGCCTCAGCGCTTTGGCCAGGGATCGCTACACCGCCGCAATATGGCTGTATGAAGATCCCTTGCATTTTTTCCTATTTTCCCAATTTTTTTTTTAATGTTTAGAGTGTGGGAAATGTTTTTGTAAAATTATGTGGGGTCCCCCCTACTGAAAGTTTTTAACCCCTTGTCCACCATGCAGGCTGGGATAGCCAGAATGTGGAGCTCCGACCGATTGGGGCTTCACACCCTGACTCTGACTATACCAGCTGCAGAAAAGGTCTCTTAATGCCGATTTTTGTTCCGGGGTATCTGTTGGGGGCCCCCCAGGTTTATTTTGCCCTGGGGCCCCATTGTTGCTAAAACCGGCCCTGGCCATGGCCTCCATATTCTGTCAAATATGACATTTGTGCACAGTGCACATCTGTCTTCAAGAATGCTAGCTAACTGTTCCTGCACCATGTACCCCGAGACCCTCGTTATGACTTCCTCAAAGGAAACAAATTGAGTTTTCCAGAAACTAGCCATTGTTTGGTTTGCAGCTACAAAAATAAAGGTTACTATTTTCTGCTGCTGTTTACTGAAGTCTTCAATTTTAAAATGTAAAAGAGCAGGCCAGGGATCTCTAGAAACTACCTTACCTGCAAGTTGTCTAATAAGCCTGTCTGTTTGAGCCCAGAATTTCCTCAACATGGTGCAGGCCCAGAATATGGGCCTGATTCACAAAGCGGTGCAAAGTGTTTGCACGCCTGTGAAAACCCCTGTATCACGCCTAAACTCAGTTTAGGCGTGATAAAATGAAACTCGCGCGAAGTTCCCATTAACTGCACAGTGCAGTTAGCGCGATGTGCCCATTAAAGCCTATGGGCGCCGCGCGCGGAATTGCGCGATTGCGCGCGCAATACTTTGCGCGCGGGACTTTGCGCGCGATAAAGAGCAAAAGCGGTGCTAACTCAGCTTTGCACGGCTTATCACGCCTAAAGTCTTTTAGGCGTGATAACTGAGTTATCACCGCTTTGTGAATCGAGCCCTATGGGCCTGATTCACAAAGCGGTGCAAAGTGTTTGCACGCCTGTGAAAACCCCTGTATAACGCCTAAACTCAGTTTAGGCGTGATAAAATGAAACTCGCGCGAAGTTCCGCGCGCAAAGTTTTGCGCGCGCAATCGCCCGGCGCACAGTGCAGTTTGCGCGATGTGCCCATTAAAGCCTATGGGCGCTGCGCGCGGAATTTCGCGATTGCGCGCGGGACTTTGCGCGCGATAAAGAGCAAAAGCGGTGCTAACTCAGCTTTGCACGGCTTATCACGCCTAAAGTCTTTTAGGCGTGATAACTGAGTTATCACCGCTTTGTGAATCGAGCCCTATGGGCCTGATTCACAAAGCGGTGCAAAGTGTTTGCACGCCTGTGAAAACCCCTGTATCACGCCTAAACTCAGTTTAGGCGTGATAAAATGAAACTCGCGCGAAGATCGCCTGGCGCACAGTGCAGTTCGCGCGATGTGCCCATTAAAGCCTATGGGCGCCGCGTGCGGAATTGCGCGATTGCGCGCGCAATACTTTGCGCGCGGGACTTTGCGCGCGATAAAGAGCAAAAGCGGTGCTAACTCAGCTTTGCACGGCTTATCACGCCTAAAGTCTTTTAGGCGTGATAACTGAGTTATCACCGCTTTGTGAATCGAGCCCTATGTGTCCTTCCTCCGCAGCCCCTATAACATAGACCTGAGTCTGATGTGGGCAAGTGGGCCAGCCTCACAGGAACTCAGTGCTACCGGAGTAACACTTTGTAGGCCGATTGCTCTTTTGGCAGGTTGATAGGCGAGGAATCACAGATTAAACATTCTCCCAATCCTACAAGTCCTTAGTCGTATTTGAACTACAAGTGCATGCAGACAGTACTGACAGCACATGACTTTTTCCATATTTTGTTATGTTACAGCCTCATTCCAAAATTGATTAAATTTGTTTGTTTTCCACAGAATTCTACACACAACACCCATATTGACAATGTGAAAAAAAAAGTTTATTTGGGGTTTGGGATAAAAAACAATAAAAAAATATGATTTTGTTTTTATAAACATGGACACCATCAAATGACATAGTATATGCGGATCCAATATAAGTATATTGCATACATAATTGGAGACGCAGCTCCATTAGTACATAGATGTTCTTACAAAGTTGGCAGTGTATTTTAATGTCGCATCATTTCTGGTATGCAAACACATTAACCAGGTCTTCTGCGTCCCACGCGGGCGTGCTGACGTCATCGGACGTCCTCCGGGCTGTACTGCGCATGCGCAGAACTACTGCGCAGTACAGCCTGGAGGACGTCCGATGACGTCAGCGCGCCCGCGTGGGACGCAGAAGAGCCCGTCCTTGGAGCGCAGAAGAGCCCGACCTGGCAGCCGGCCTGGCCAGGTCGGGTCGGCCACCGAAGACGACCGGAAGCCTCTGGAGCGGCGGCGAGGGCACCTCCTGCCTGCCACGGGCTGGAGGAAGCCCCAGGTAAGTGGATAGGGATTTTTATTTTTTTACAGGTTTCCCTGAACCTTCCCTTTAAACAGATAAAATTGATATCAGTGGGAGCGCTCTTCCTGGATGCGTGCACCATCAATTAAAAAGTTCGTTCAATAAATGGATAGGCGCTCTGTACTGCTTGTGCCTCTTAAATGCAGTAAAATCCCCCCCTTTCGGGGAAAGACTCACCAGACTTCACGGCCTTCAGGGCCCGTTCTCACATTCGGGGTATTGGCCACCCCGCAGCCTCACTGGCAATCCACTATCAGCTGTCCCAGGTCTGTATAAGCAAGAAAGGGATTCCTCATAGCGTAAAAGCGTACCAGTTTATTGAAAAACTAAACATCAAGTAAAAAACTTGTGGCCAATCACAAAAAAATCTCCCGTTCAGCCAGCCCCACAGATGTACAAACCACCGCTAATATAGCGGATGTAGAGGATACAAGGATCAAACTGCACTTAGCAGGTAACAAGGCGCACACCTCTGTCACCCAGCGTACCCTTACTGCAGTTGCCTGCTGGCTGGTGGGACAGAAAAAAATCCTCTCGCACAAACAGTCCTGCCGCGTCCGGCGGGCACTGTGCGCAATGACGTCACTCCGTGGCTCCGCCCAACGTTTCGTTGCCTTAGCAACTCCTCAGGGGCTATCCCTTTCTTGCTTATACAGACCTGGGACAGCTGAGAGTGGATTGCCAGTGAGGCTGCGGGTTGGCCAATACCCCGAATGCGAGAACGGGCCCTGAAGGCCATGAAGTCTGGTGAGTCTTTCCCCGAAGGGGGGGCTTTTACTGCATTTAAGAGGCACAAACAGTGCAGAGCGCCTATCCATTTATTGAATGAACTTTTCAATTGATGTAGCTTCACACTGCCAGCCAGGGCCGGTTTAAGCAACAATCGGGCCCCAGGGTAAAATAAACCTGGGGGGCCCCCCAACAGATACCCCTGAACAAAAATCGGCATTAAGGGACCTTTTTTGCAGCTGGTATAGTCTGGGTGTGAAGCCCCAATCGGTCGGAGCTCCACATTCTGTCTACCCCAGCCTGCATTGGGGACAAGGGGTTAAAAAGTTTCAGGAGGGGGGACGCCACATAATTAAAAAAAAAAAAATTCCCACACTCTAAACATAAGAAAAAAATTGGGAAAACAGAAAAAAATGCCAGGGATCTTAATACAGCCATATTGCGGCTGTATAGCGATCCCTGGCCAAAGTGCTGCGGCTGCGTATGGACCCCCTGGAAACCCCGTCAGGAAATTTATTGTTCTTTCTTTTGATACATGTAAAATTACACTACCGTTAGGTTTGCTACTAAAAGTGACATTTACTGCATTTAAAAGTATACTTTTTTCCTTCAAAACTTTAAAAACGATTTTCTCAAAAACTATAAGGTCTTTTTGAAAAATAGTTTTTTCCTCTTATTCTCAATGATCTCCTTAATATATCCTGCAAATTTAGGGTTTCTAGCATTTAAGGTGGATTTGCTATTAACCGTTAAAGTCGGCGGGTTTTTTAATGTGTATTTTTTTTCCTTTGAAACTTTAAAATCGATTTTCTCAAAAACTATAAGGTCTTTTTGAATTTTTTTTAACCTCTTGTAGCCACTGGAGGCCCCTACAAGCTCTGGGGCCCTGGGGCAATTTCCCCCTTTGCCTCTATGGTAGCGCCGGCCCTGCTGCCAGCCCCTCTAGCACCCAGGGCCGGCTCTAGTAACAGTGGGCCCCCCCAACAGACATCCCCCGACCAAAAAGCAGCATTAGGGGCCTTTTGTTGCAGTAAAATTTCCCATCCTGGGCCCCTTAGCCAGCTGCTGACCCTCCCAACGTAACTGTGCTCCCCGGGGTCCCTGCAGAGTCTTTGGAAGTGTAGTGTCTCATCTGCCTGCCAACATAGGTGAGACGCTACTCTGCCAAAAACTCTGCAGAGGCCCCAGGGGAGCAATAGTTATTATTATTTTTTATGTATATAGCGCCAACATATTCCACAGCGCTTTACAAAGCACAATGAGACGACAAGGGGAACATAGATACAACAAATGCACAGCAGAGTTCCAAGCAGCACAAATATTGTTACAAAAACGGTAAACATTAGGAGGATGACCCTGCCCTTGCGAGCTTACAATTTAATGGGTAGTGTGGGACACACTAGGTAAGGGGGTGGAGGATGGATGAGGCATTGACCCTTTGCCTCTGATTACATTGTGACAGATAAGTAAATAAGGGCTATAGAATGTTATCAGCTTGTCTGAAAAGGTGTGTTTTAAGAGTGCGTTTGAAGATGTCCAGGTTTGGAGCATGACTGTGAGGATCCGCTGGGCTGCCTGCGCAGGCAGGCAGCCTTTTGACCACTGTTCAGGTCTGCATTCTGCAGGTCTCTGGAAGAGAGACTTTTTGTCAGTATTGCAGCTTGCTGCTGAGGAGTTTGCATACACTCGTTATGCAAATCCCCTACCTGCCTCCTTTGATGACTGGCAGTATAAAGAGCTATGTTTCCCAGAGTCCTTTGCTGGTCATAAGGGTTAGTTCCTGTGTAACACTCGCCTGGAGTGTCAGCCTTGCTCTTTGTTTGAAGATAAGCCTAGAGTAATTCCTGGACCTGCACTAGGCAGTTTCCCTAGTGCAGTTAGGATTGCATATCTGTTTTGTTTGTCTGTTGCGATTGTCCTGTCCCAGCGGTGGTCGACAGGAAATCGTTCGGTGTGTCTGGGTGCTAACCGGAACAGCGGTTGTTACTGGTAGCCCCTTCTGATCTGTTTTCCTGGATCGCACTAGCCTCTTGCGCTAGTGCTGTGGATCCTTCTGGCCTGCTACTCTCTTGCTGTACTTGGATCGCACTAGCCTCTTGCGCTAGTGCTGTGGATCCTTCTGTTCTGTCTTCCTTGATCGCACTAGCCTCTTTCGCTAGTGCTGTGGATCCTATCTCTCGCTTGTTCATGTTTTCGTGTGTCTGTCTTGTCTGCTACGAACGCTTGCTGGAGGCTCGGTGTGGTAACCGTTAAGCAAGCGCTCGCGTCCTCTGCTTCATGTTTGTCTGTCCGTGGTTAGTTAGGCGTGCTTGTCTCTGTTGTGCTTATCACGCAGAGACCGTGCATAAACGCGTGCACTGTTGCGAATGAGTGCGGTGTTCACGTTTAGCTAGCGTTTGTTATTTTCCTTATCTTCTCATTGTATGTTTTGCTGTGCCTTTGCTACTCTCGTGCTCTGCCTTGCTGTAGCCTTGTGTCACCTCGGGCAATCACATCTCTCGCGATTGCGTTCCTACTTCATATCTGCTGTTGTGTATGCACCGTCGCGGGTTGGCGACTAGTTTGGTGCACACACATACAATCTGTCCCTTTGCTCAACCTCATTCGCAATCGCTTCTCAGGCGATTGCGTTCTCACTCGGTTTCCTTGTTGTGTGTCTGCCGTCGCAGGTAGCGGCTAGATTGGTGGACATACATACATTCCTCATCTGTGCTTATTCGGTCTTGTGTCTCTGTTAGCAATCGCCATCTCTGGCGATTGCCTTCTCACTTTGTCTTCATGGTTGTGTGTTCATCGTCGCAGGGTGGCGACTAGTTTGGTGAACACGCATACCCTCTGTTGCTTTGATCTCTCTCTTTCAGGGCTATCTTGCCCTGCGTTTCTTCCCTTCGTGCAATTCCTGTCTGGCGTGTGTGGCAGGGCAGAGGAGCCGTTCCTCTGCACTCCACAGCTCCCCCTGTCAACAGGAATTTCCCTCTACAGGTGCATTGCACCTTTTGCTGTGTTCCCGCAAATTATACGCTTGTGGAGGATTTCCGCAGTGTCAGCGCACGTCTTGTGCGCTGCTCACGGAGAGAATTCCACAATAGTTACAAAGACGTACAGGCTGTGGAAGAGAGTTCCAGATAAGGGATGATGCGCGTGTAAAGTCCTGGATGCGAGCATGAGAGGAGGTGATCAGCTTAGAGGCCAGGAGAATTTCTTGGGAGGAGCGGAGGTTGCGGGAGGGACAATATCTTGAGATTAGTGAGGAGATGTATGGAGGAGACAACTCGTGGAGGGCTTTGTACGTTAGAGTCAGGAGTTTGAACTGGATCCTCTGGGGGAACACCTTGGGGGCCCCTGCAGGCTCTAAGGCCCTAGGGCGATTTCCCACTTTGCCTCTATGGTAGCGCCGGCCCTGCTAGCACCTTGTTGAAGTCTTCAGACTCCCAAAACGTTCCAGAATGACCATGTGTTACTATAAGCTTCAGCTGTATTCAATGCTGTGAGAGCTAGGTCTTCCATTAACTGCACCTGGTTAAGTTCCCTCACCAGTTCAACTGAGCTGGGTGGGGAAGCATCTTGCCATTTCCTGACTAACACACATTTAGCAGCATTCATTATATGTCGAACTACTGACTTTTTATATGTTTTCATGGACTAGGTGTTATGGTGTAGAAGGTAAAATTCTGGTTCAAATGGTGTGTCCCGGTCAGTAACATGTCTCAGGAGTCATTCAACCTTACCCCAGAACTCCTGTAGGATCAGACAGGTCCAGAGCAGGTGTATCAGTGAACCTGGCGCATTTGTACATCTCCAACATCTTTTTTGTTTTGTTCGGGGTAGATACTATGCAGTTTAGTATAGTATAGTACCAGTGCAAAAGTATTTTATATTTAACTAGCTGATTGCCCGGCGTTGCCCGGGTATGTATTTGGCTGGTGTTGGCTCCGCTTACCTTTTCTAACACACACAATTACTCAATGATCACGTTTGTGAGCTTTGCGGTCTTTGGCATCAATAATTTGCATTGGAATGAAAAAAATCTGATTGGCTGTTTGTGGCTCCACCCCCTTTTCTGAATTTGAACCCCAGTCGCCCAATGACCAACTGTACCAGGTTTGAGGCCTGTGCCATTAACAGTGCAAGAATGGCAGCAATTAAGTATTCCCCTTCAAAAGCAATAGGTGAAGTCAGGCCCGTTTCTAGGGCCGTGCGGGGCGTGCCGCCGCCCGGGGCACTGTTGGGAGGGGGGCGCTGTAATGGAGGGGGGAGCCGGAGCCGCGGGGAGGGCAGCCCGACCTCTCCCTCCCTCTCCTGTGCCGCCCTCCGTGCACCCCCCTCAGATGCATAGTGAGCAGGCAGGGAGCGCTGTTTACAACTCACCTCCCTGGCTCCAAGCGCTGCTCTCTCGCCGCCGGTCTCCTCTCTGTATACACACTTATACACACGCTGCTTCCTGTTTAGCCGGAAGCAGCGTGTGTAACAGCGTGTAGGCAGATAGGAGAAGACCGGCGGCGAGAGAGCAGCGCTTGGAGCCAGGGAGTTGAGTTGTAAACAGCGCTTCCTGGCTGCTCGCTCTGCATCTGAGGGGGGAGCACGGAGGGCGGCCCGGGAGAGGGAGGGAGAGGTCGGGCTGCCCTCCCCGCGGCTCCGGCTCCCCCCTCCATTATAGGGGACAGCTACCTATCTAACCTATACTAGGGGGCACCTACCTAATCTAACCTACACTGGGGGGCAGCTACCTAATCTAACCTACGCTGGGGGGCAGCTACCTATCTAACCTATACTGGGGGGCACCTACCTAATCTAACTTAGACTGGGGGGCAGCTACCTATCTAACCAACACTGGGGGGCAGCTACCTATCTAACCTATACTGGGGGGGCACCTACCTAATCTAACATACACTGGGGGCAGCTACCTATCTAACCTACACTGGGGGACACCTACCTAATCTAACCTATACTGGGGGGCACCTACCTAATCTAACATATACTGGGAGGCAGCTACCTATCTAACCTACACTGGGGGGCAGCTACCTATCTAACCTATACTGGGGGGGGCACCTACCTAATCTAACATACACTGGGGGCAGCTACCTATCTAACCTACACTGGGGGACACCTACCTAATCTAACCTATACTGGGGGGCACCTACCTAATCTAACATACACTGGGAGGCAGCTACCTATCTAACCTACACTGGGGGGCAGCTACCTACCTAACCTATACTGGGGGGCACCTACCTAACCTATACTGGGGGGGACAGCTACCTAATCTAACCTATACTGGGGGCACCTACCTATCTAACCTATACTGGGGGGGGGGGCAGCTACCTAATCTAACCTATACTGGGGGGCACCTGTCTAATCTAGCCTATACTGGGGGGGCAGCTACCTAATCTAACCTATACTGGGGGGCACCTACCTATCTAACCTATACTGAGGGGCACCTACCTATCTAACCTATACTGGAGGCAGCTACCTATCTGGGGGGCACTTATCTAAACTGTATTGGGGGCACCTACCTACTTAGCTAGCCTATACAGGTGGCAACTATACTGGCTACCTATATTGCAGGCACCTACCTAAATAACCTATACTGGGGGCACCTACCTATCTAACTTATGCTGGGGGCAACTATTCTGGCTACCTATATTAGAGGCACCCACCTAGCTAACCGTACTGGGGCACCTACCTATCTCATTTATAACAGGGGTGCCTGCCTATCTAACCTATACTGGGGGCAACTATACTGGCTACCTATACTGGAGGCACCTACCTGGCTAACCTATAGCGGGGGCAACTATACTGGCTCACCTATGCCTGGCTACCTATACTGGGGTACCTATAGCTGGCTACCTATACTGGGGTACCTATTCTGGGCTACCTATACTGGGGGGACCTATACTAAGTGCAACTAGACCTGGCTAACCTATACTGCAGGCACCCATACCTTGCTCGGGGGGGAGGGGGCGCAATTTTTACACCCTCGGCCCTCGCCCTGGGTGCATTTTAGCCTAGAAACTGCACTGGGTGAAGTTTGATTCACTTTTGTAGGCTCCATCCACTTTTCTGAATATTAATCTCAGTCACACAGTGACCAACTGTGCAAAGTTTAAGAACCCTACCATTGACAATGTAAGAATGGCTGCAGTTTACATTTTCCCAGCGAAATTTGTATTTGTCTCCACCCACTGATGACCCGGGGTTGTCCATGTATGTATTTGACTGGTTTTGGCTCCGCCCACTTTTTCTAACCCTAACGCACAAAACACTCAATGACCAAGTTTGTGAGCTTTGGGGTCTGTGGCATCAATAATTTGTATATTCCCATAGAAATTAAACAAATCAGATTGGCTGTGGCTGTACCCCTCTACAGCATTTGAACCCAATTACCAACTGTAGCAGGTTTGAAGCATCTGATATTACCATTGTAAAAATGGCAGCAATTTAAATATTCCCCTTGAAAATCAACAGGTGAATTTTGATTGGCTATTATAGGCTCCACCCTCTTTCCTGAATATTAATCTCAGTCACCCAGTGACCATCTGGGCAAAGGTTGAGATCTCTGCCATTAACAGTGAAGAAGGGTTGCAGTTTACATTTTCCCAGTGAAATTTGTTTTTGGCTCTGACACTTTTTGTAACTTGGACACACAACTCTCAATAACCATGTTTGTGAGATTTGGGGTCCTTGGCATTAATAATTTGTATTTTGCCAGTGAAATAAAACAAATCTAATTAGCTGTTTGTGGCTCTGTCCCCTTTTCTGAATTTGAACCCCAGTGACTCAATGGCCAACTGTATCAGGTTTGAGGCTTGTGCCATTAACAGTGCAAAAATGGCAGCAATTTTAATATTCCCCTTAGAAATCAACAGGTGAATTTTGATTGGCTTTTTTAGGCTCCACCTGTAACGATCGGTGTAACACAGAGAGGATCTGATTACCGGTGATCTGCAGTATCACCGAGAATACAGATACATACCCGATTATTGATGATCTGCATTATCACTAGAGTTGGGCCGAACCTCCGATTTTCGGTTCGCGAACCGGGTTCGCGAACTTTCGCGAAAGGTTCGGTTCGCGTTAAAGTTCGCGAACCGCAATAGACTTCAATGGGGATGCGAACTTTGAAAAAAAAAATTAATTATGCTGGCCACAAAAGTGATGGAAAAGATGTTTCAAGGGGTCTAACACCTGGAGGGGGGGATGGCGGAGTGGGATACATGCCAAAAGTCCCCGGGAAAAATCTGGATTTGACGCAAAGCAGCGTTTTAAGGGCAGAAATCACATTGAATGTTAAATGACAGGCCTAAAGTGCTTTCAAACATCTTGCATGTGTATACATCAATCAGGTAGTGTAATTAAGGTACTGCTTCACACTGACGCACCAAACTCATCGTGTAACGCACCGCAAACAGCTGTTTGTGTAGTGACGGCCGTGCTGGACTGGTGCGCACCATGGCGAGAGTGCAGGTTTTGGTGGCTTTACAGCCCATATGGTCAGTCACCTGGCTGATGTAGCTGAATGACAGAACAGTGACTGTCCAGCTGATCAAATTTGGTCTGACCACAATGAGGCAACGACCTTATTATCGTGGGTGTGCCCCCCGAGACACTCATCTAGGCGCCGGTCATTGCTCCATTGTGATACGCAAGCCCCTTCACCACGGCAAGGTAATGATCACGAAGGGGAATGGGCGCATGTTCATGCCTTTTTTTTTGTTGTTGCAGCTGCCCGCAGTGCAGCCAGAAAAATTAGGCAGTCATGTACACGCACCCGAAAAATTATTACAGCGGCCGCTGCTAGCAGCGGCCTAAAAAATTCAGCAATCCGCCTGGAGTCCCGGACCCTGTTGGTGGTGGCGGAGAAGGTAGTGAAGCGGCCTGCAGGCAGACATGCTGTGTGGAGGGACTGGGAGCGACTTAGTCTTCTTGGGGCAGGCCAGGCAGCCAGTCACACGGCGTGCAGGCAGAGATGCTGTATGTGCGGGGACTGACTTAGTCTTGGGGCGGGCAGCAGCCCTCCGGGATCCATGCCTCATTCATTTTTATAAAGGTGAGGTACTTAACACTTTTGTGACTTAGGCGACTTCTCTTCTCTGTGACAATGCCTCCAGCTGCGCTGAAGGTCCTTTCTGAGAGGACGCTTGCGGCAGGGCAGGAGAGAAGTTGGATGGCAAATTGGGACAGCTCTGGCCACAGGTCAAGCCTGCGCACCCAGTAGTTCAAGGGTTCCTCATCGCTGTTCACAGCAGTGTCTACATCCACACTTAAGGCCAGGTAGTCGGCTACCTGCCGTTCCAGGCGTTGGTGGAGGGTGGATCCGGAAGGGCTACGGCGAGGCGTTGGACTAAAGAACGTCCGCATGTCCGACATCACCATGAGATCGCTGGAGCGTCCTGTCTTTGACTGCGTGGACACGGGAGGAGGATTAGTGGCAGTGGTACCTTGCTGGCGTTGTGCCGTCACATCACCCTTAAAGGCATTGTAAAGCATAGTTGACAGCTGGTTCTGCATGTGCTGCATCCTTTCCACCTTCCGGTGAGTTGGTAACAGGTCCGCCACTTTGTGCCTGTACCGAGGGTCTAGTAGTGTGGCCACCCAGTACAGCTCATTCCCCTTGAGGTTTTTTATACGGGGGTCCCTCAACAGGCAGGACAGCATAAAAGACGACATCTGCACAAAGTCGGATCCAGTACCCTCCATCTCCTCTTGCTCTTCCTCAGTGACGTCAGGTAAGTCAACCTCCTCCCCCCAGCCGCGAACAATACCACGGGAAGGTTGCGCAGCACAAGCCCCCTGCGACGCCTGCTGCGGTTGTTCTCCTGCCGCTGTCCCCTCCTCCTCCTCCTCCTCCCCCAAAGAAACACCTTGCTCATCATCCTCTGAGTCTGACTCATCTTCTGCACATGACCTCTCTTCTTCCTCCTCCTCCCCCCTCTGTGCTGCCGCAGGTGTTGAGGAAACAGCTGGGTCTGATGAAAATTGGTCCCATGCCTGTTCCTGCCGTAACGGTTCCTGGTCACGCTCATTCGCAGCTTCATCCGCCACTCTACGCACAGCACGCTCCAAGAAGTACGCGTAGGGAATTAAGTCGCTGATGGTGCCCTCACTGCGGCTCACCAGGTTGGTCACCTCCTCAAACGGCCGCATGAGCCTGCATGCATTTTTCATCATTGTCCAGTTGTCGGGCCAGAACATCCCCATCTTCCCAGACTGTTTCGTTCTACTCCAGTTGTAGAGGTACTGGGTGACGGCTTTCTTCTGTTCTAGCAGGCGGGAGAACATGAGGAGGGTCGAGTTCCAGCGAGTGGGGCTATCGCAAATGAGGCGTCTCACCGGCATGTTGTTTTTACGCTGAATTTCTGCAAATCGTGCCATGGCTGTGTAAGAGCGCCTCAAATGCCCACAGAACTTCCTGGCCTGCTTCAGGACATCCGCTAAGCCAGGGTACTTTGCCACAAATCTTTGAACCACCAGATTCATGACATGTGCCATGCAGGGTATGTGTGTCAGCTTCCCCATATGCAAAGCGGCAAGCAGATTGCTGCCGTTGTCGCACACCACGTTGCCTATCTCCAGGTGGTGCGGGGTCAGCCACTCATCCACCTGTTTCTTAAGAGCAGCCAGGAGAGCTGCTCCAGTGTGACTCTCCGCTTTGAGACAAGCCATGTCTAAGATGGCGTGACACCGTCGTACCTGGCATGCAGCATAGGCCCTGCGGAGCTGGGGCTGTGTAGCTGGAGAGGAGAACTGCCACTCAGCCAAGGAGGAGGAGGAGGACAGCGAAGAGCATGTAGCAGGAGGAGAGGAGGTGGCAGGAGGCCTGCCTGCAAGCCGTGGAGGTGTCACAATTTGGTCCGCCGCTTTCTGCTTGCCATCGTTCACCACCAGGTTCACCCAATGGGCTGTGTAGGTAATGTAGCGGCCCTGCCCGTGCTTGGCAGACCAGGCATCCGTGGTCAGGTGTACCCTTGACCCAACGCTCTTCGCAAGAGATGACACCACTTGCCTCTCAACTTCACGGTGCAGTTGGGGTATGGCCTTTCTGGAAAAATAAGTGCGGCCTGGCATCTTCCACTGCGGTGTTCCGATGGCCACAAATTTACGGAAGGCCTCAGAGTCCACCAGCCGGTATGGTAACAGCTGGCGAGCTAACAGTTCCGCCACGCCAGCTGTCAGACGCCGGGCAAGGGGGTGACTGGCCAAAAGTGGCTTCTTCCGCTCAAACATTTCCTTCACGGACACCTGACTGCTGCTGTGGGCAGAGGAGCAGGAACCGCTCAAGGGCAGAGGCGGAGTGGAGGAGGGTGCCTGTGAAGGTGCAAGGGAGAGAGCGGCATAAGCAGATGATGCACCTGAAGGAGGAAGAGGAGAAGGAGGGTGACTTTGCTTTTGTGTGCTGCTGCTGCTTTTGCTCAGGTGGCCATCCCATTGCTGTTTGTGCCTTTTCTGCAGGTGCCTTCGTAAGGCACTTGTCCCTACGTGAGTGTTGGCCTTTCCACGGCTCAATTTTTGTTGGCAGAGCGAACAGATGGCTTTGGTCCGATCTGAGGCACACACATTAAAAAATTTCCACACCGCTGAGCCACCCTGGGATGTGGGCACCTCAGCAGCTGATGCTGAAGGGCAAGTTGGCTGGCTGTACATAGGTGGCGAATCTGGCGATACATGGTGCCGGACTCTGCCACCAGCTGTTTCTGACGAAGAGCTGCCCCAGCTTCTTTCAGCAACTTCTATCCTCCTACTACTCTCTGACTCCCCCTCTGAACTGTCCCCCTCTTCATCTCCTCTATTGGGAACATACAGAGGATCCCTATCATCGTCATCATCGTAATCATCCTGCCCAGCTTCGCTTGCCTCAGAAAAATCCAAATGTGTAGGTCCTTCATCCTCCTTACACGTTACATCCATAGTGTTGTCGCGTAACGCAGACATATGAGCTGGTGAAAATTCATCTGGCTGTAACAATGGCTGTGCATCAGTGATTTCACCACCACTAAATAATTCTTGCGAAGTGTCAAATGCAGCGGAAGTGGTGCTAGTAGTAGCGCTGGTGGCTGAGCAAGATGAGGTGTTCTGTGTCGCTAAATACTCAACCACGTCCTGACAATCTTGGGAGGTGATGGGACGTGCCTTCTTCCGAGCACTGTACTGTGGGCCAGGTCCACACGAAATTACATTTACACGACCTCGCGCAGACCTGCCGGGTGGCCTTCCTCTGCCTCTGCCACTACCTCTTCCTCTTCCTCTACCTGTTTTGTCCATATCGGGTATGCACGGAGTGGTATATCACACTGCGTGCACTCACGTAGGTAGGTGGGTTCACTTAACTGCACAGGTATGCGCACTGATGCGGTGGGTTCACTGAACAGTACAGGTATACAGTGGCGGGTTCACTGAACACAACAGGTATGCAGTGGCGTGTTCACTAAACAGGTATACAGTGGCAGGTCCACTGAACAGAACAGGTATACAGTGGCAGGTCCACTGAACAGAACAGGTATACAGTGGCGGGTCCACTGAACAGAACAGGTATACAGTGGCGGGTTCACAGAACAGGTATGCAGTGGCAGGTTCACTGAACACAACAGGTATGCAGTGGCGTGTTCACTAAACAGGTATACAGTGGCAGGTCCACTGAACAGAACAGGTATACAGTGGCGGGTTCACAGAACAGGTATACAGTGGCGGGTCCACTGAACAGAACAGGTATACAGTGGCGGGTTCACAGAACAGGTATACAGTGGCGGGTCCACTGAACAGAACAGGTATACAGTGGCGGGTTCACAGAACAGGTATACAGTGGCGGGTCCACTGAACAGAACAGGTATACAGTGGCGGGTTCACAGAACAGGTATACAGTGGCAGGATCACTGAACAGGTATGCAGTGGCAGGATCACAGTACAGGTATGCAGTGGGCTGAGGGCTCACTGAACAGAACAGGTATGCTGTGGCAGGATCACTGAACAGCTATGCAGTGGCAGGATCACAGTACAGGTATGCAGTGGGCTGAGGGCTCACTGAACAGAACAGGTATGCTGTGGCAGGATCACTGAACAGGTATGCAGTGGCAGTATCACAGTACAGGTATGCAGTGGGCTGAGGGCTCACTGAACAGAACAGGTATGCTGTGGCAGGATCACTGAACAGGTATGCAGTGGCAGGATCACAGTACAGGTATGCAGTGGGCTGAGGGCTCACTGAACAGAACAGGTATGCTGTGGCAGGATCACTGAACAGGTATGCAGTGGCAGTATCACAGTACAGGTATGCAGTGGGCTGAGGGCTCACTGAACAGAACAGGTATGCTGTGGCAGGATCACTGAACAGGTATGCAGTGGCAGGATCACAGTACAGGTATGCAGTGGGCTGAGGGCTCACTGAACAGAACAGGTATGCAGCCAGGAAGAAGTGAAGCCTAACTAATCTTTCCCTGAGAGACAGTCTGCAGCAGCTCGCCCTACTCTGACTAATGCAGGCACACGAGTGGCCGTAATGGCCGCCGCTGCCTGCCTTATATAAGGGGGGGTGGGGCTCCAGGGGCTAGTGTAGCCTAATTGGCTACACTGGGCCTGCTGACTGTGATGTAGAGGGTCAAAGTTGACCCTCAGGTGCATTATGGGGCGAACCGAACTTCTTCCGCAAAAGGTTCGCGTGCGGTACCCGCACGCGAACCACCTAAGTTCGCGCGAACCCCGTTCGCCGGCGAACCGTTCGGCCCAACTCTAATCACTGATAATCAGATATATCTCTAACCTCTGGACACCTGAGTAATATAAGTGTTTGGTGCAACAGTAATACTTTGAGGAGGGTCCCCGTAAAGGGGATACAAGACAGTATGGGATACTGCCTGAAGGATAGGCTCCTTCCTCGGCCTGAGGCTCTCAAAGGGGGGGAGTCAGGCTGAGTGAGGGAAGGACCAGAGTGTGAGTGACACCAAGGGTGGAGTGTCACTGACAGATCTGTAAACTATCTCTAAACAGAGGAGATAGTTCTCGAGCTCGGACTAGCCAGGTCGGCAACAGACAGACCGATAAGGTACAAAGACAGAAGGCTGATTCGGTATCCAAGACAGGCAGGGTTTGGCAACGTGATATCAGATATGCGTGGTACCGAATCAGAAAGCAGAGGGATGGTCAGGAAAGCAGAAGGTCATAACAGATAATATACAATGCCTAGTCTCGGTGTGAGCTCCGTGATCATCAACATCCTGGAACTAGTCTGAAGTATAACAGGTTGATAACACAAGTCCCTAATCTGGGTGTGAGCTCCTTGATCATCAACACCCTGGAACTAGTCTGAAGTATAACAGGTTGATAACACAAGTCCCTAATCTGGGTGTGAGCTCCTTGATCATCAACACCCTGGAACTAGTCTGAAGTATAACAGGTTGATAACACAAGTCCCTAATCTGGGTGTGAGGTCCGTGATCATCAACACCCTGGAACTAGTCTGAAGTATAACAGAGATATAACACAAGTCCCTAATCTGGGTGTGAGGTCCGTGATCATCAACACCCTGGAACTTGTCTGAAGTATAACAGAGATATAACACAGAATCTGACAAAAGGTCTGAGTGCTTCCACGTAGTGATCGCAACGGCAGACAACCAGAGAATGACCAGCACCCAGTATATATAGCAATGCGCTCTCCAGCACCTCCCCTAAGTGCTGGACCAATGGGAACTGGTTGAATCGTCAGCTGACTGGCTTGGTCAGCTGACTCCCTTCTGGCTGTCATAAAAGTTCTGCCGCTCTGCGCGCGCGTCCTTCTGAACCTGTGTGGACTATCAGTCCCAGCCACACCAGACATATGTTGCAAATCACCTGCCGTGCTGGACGCGGAATCCGCCGCACCGCTATCAAGGCATGCGGCGGTTCCTCCGCGTTCGGCCATCTTACTGGATGTAGGCCTATGCGTGCAAACCGCCGCGTTGGACGCGGAACCAGTCGCCCCATTCTGAGCACACGCGGCGGCTCTTCCGCGTTTCCTCACAGTACCCCCCCCCCCTGAGGAGTGGACTCCGGACAGCTCCTACCCGGTTTCTCAGGATGTAGGGCGTGGAATTCCTTCTTTAATTCATCCGCATGCATGCGGCAATCAGGTACCCATGTTCTTTCCTCAATACCATAACCCTTCCAGTGAACCAAATACTGTACTGAGTTCTGTACAATGCGTGAATCTAAAATCTTTTCCACTTCATACTCAGGTTGGTCATCCACCATCACAGGGGGAGGAGGAGTGGAACCTACATGCACTGCTGGCTTAAGCAGGGATACATGGAACGATCTTACACCACGCATGCTGGCAGGAAGATCAATGGCATAAGTAACATTGTTGATTTTCCTGGTTACTGGGAAAGGGCCCACAAATCTGGGTCCTAACTTGGGCGAAGGCTGTTTTAAATTCAAATGACGGGTGGACACCCAGACCAAGTCTCCTGGCCGGAACTTCCACTCAATGGAACGTTTCTTGTCAGCTTGACCTTTCTGGCTCTGAAAGGCCTTCTCTAGATTCTTTTTCACGTTCCCCCAAATGTTCTTAAATGACTTTTGCCAAGCCTCCAAAGCTGGAAACGGAGTGAAAGCTACTGGCAGTGGGGAGAACTTAGGCAACTTTCCAGTTACCACCTGAAATGGAGAGAATCCAGAGGAAGAGCTCTTTAAATTATTGTGCGCAAATTCTGCAAATGGCAAGAACTTGACCCAATCATTTTGCGCATCCGCAACATAACACCTGAGAAATTGTTCCAGTGACTGATTAATTCTCTCGGTCTGACCATTTGTCTGTGGGTGGTAGTTCCATGCCCAATTGATGACAAAATGCCCTCCAAAATTTAGAAACAAATTGGACTCCCCGATCAGACACTACATTTTCCGGGATGCCGTGTAGCCGGAAAATGTGCATGATGAAAAGATCGGCCAATTCCTGGGCCGAGGGGAGTCCTTTCAAGGGCACGAAATGGGCCTTTTTGCTGAATCTGTCGACTACCACCCAAATGACCGACATGCCTTCAGACCTCGGGAGCTCACCCACAAAATCCATGGATAAGTGGGTCCATGGTTCACTCGGGGTGGGCAAAGGCTGCAATGTTCCCACAGGTGCCAGACGGGAGGGTTTGCTTTTCGCACACACTGCACATTCTCTCACATACTCCTTGCAGTCAGTTGCCAATGAAGGCCACCAAGCACACCTAGCAACAAGGTCCTGTGTTCTGGAGGCCCCAGGGTGTCCAGCATTTTTGTGGGAGTGGAACATCTGCAATATCTGGAGACGAAACAGCAATGGTACAAACATGACCCCTTCAGGTTTTCCCTCAGGAACATCCTGCTGGAAGGGACTTAAAGTCTCCATCCAGTTCTTCCAGGTCTCTGTGGCTGCCAATACTACTTTCTGTGGGATAATAGTCTCTGGGTCTGAGGGCTGCGCTGTCTCTGGCTCAAAGCATCTGGATAAAGCATCTGCTTTAATGTTTTTACTACCCGGAGTATACGTAATTACAAATCTGAATCTCGAGAAAAATAGTGACCATCGAGCCTAATGGGGACTCAATTTCTTAGCCCCCTCAATGTATTCCAAATTTTTGTGATCAGTGTAAACTGTAATCGTATGTTCTGCTCCTTCCAGCCAATGACGCCATTCTTCAAAGGCCAATTTAATGGCTAGAAGCTTCCTGTTGCCTATATCGTAGTTTTTCTCCGCTGGTGAAAACCTACGAGAAAAATAGGCACACGGGTGTAATCTTCCCTGCAACCCAGATCGTTGAGACAGCACAGCCCCTACCCCAACCTCTGAGGCATCCACCTCTACAATAAAGGGATAGGATGTGTCGACGTGTCTCAAGATGGGTGCAGAACAAAACAGCTCTTTCAGAGTGGAGAAAGCAGCCAAAGCTTCGGGGGACCAGTGGTTGGTATCTGCCCCTTTCTTAGTGAGACTGGTGAGGGGTGCAATGACTGTGGAGTACCCCTTCATGAACCTTCTATAGTAATTTGCGAACCCTAAGAACCTTTGGAGGGCCTTCAATCCTACTGGCTGAGGCCTCTCCAGGACAGCAGAGACTTTGGCAGGGTCCATAGAAAGGCCCGAGGTGGAAATTATATACCCCAGAAAGGTGACAGATGTTACCTCAAAAATGCATTTCTCCAACTTAGCATAAAGCATGTTTTGTCTTAGCTTGTGCAACACAAATCTGACATGGGCCCTGTGCTCTGTGAGGTTAGCTGAGAAGATTAGTATATCATCTAGATATACCAGGACAAATTTACCTAAAACCTCCCTGAACACCTCATTGATGAGTTCCTGAAAGACGGCCGGGGCGTTACACAACCCGAAGGGCATCACCAGGTACTCGTAATGCCCATCGGGTGTGTTAAAGGCCGTCTTCCACTCATCGCCCTCTCTGATCCGGACCAGGTTGTATGCACCCCGCAAATCCAATTTTGAGAAAATCTTAGCATTGGTGACCTGAGTAAACAAATCATCTATCAAAGGTAATGGATAGCGATTTTTTACTGTGATTTTAATCAGACCCCCATAATCAATGCACGGTCGAAGGCCTCCCTCCATCTTTTTTCTTCACAAAAAAGAAACCTGCTCCTGCAGGTGACCGGGAAGGGTGAATGAACCCCTTAGCTAAGTTCTAGTGGATATACACCTGCATGGCCAATCTTTCTGGCTGTAACGATTGTGGAACTTTCTCCGTGATCAGCGCACAACGCGTGCGCTGATACGGCGGAAATCCTCCACAAGCGTATAATTGCAGGAACCCAGCAAAAGGTGCTAAGCATCCGTAGAGGGAAATTCCTGTCGGCAGATGGCGCTGAGGAGTGCAGAGGAACCAATCCTCTGTACCTCCACAAATGCCAGACAGGAATTGTACGAAGCGCAGAACGCAATCGCAAGAGAGAGAGAATTAGAACGAGCAAAGGGACAGGTTGTATGTGTGTGCGCCAATCTAGTCGCCATCCCGCGACAGCGCACACACAACAGCAGATACGAAACAGAAACGCAACCGCAAGAAAGGCGATTGCCAAAAGTGACACAAGGCAGATCAGAACAGAATACGAGGATAGCAAAGGCACAGCAAATCATACAATGAGGATATACGGAAAATAACAAACGCTAGCTAACCGCACTCATTCGCAACAGTGCACGCGGTTATGCATGGTCTCCACGTGATAAGCACAATAGAGACAAGCACGCCTAACTAACCATCGACAGACAAACATGAAACAGAGGACGCGAATGCTTGCTTAACGGTTACCTCACCGAGCCTCCAGCAAGCGTTTGTAGCAGACAAGACAGACACACGAAAACAGGGAAAAGCGAGAGATAGGATCCACAGCACTAGCGAAAGTGGCTAGCGCGATCCAGGAAGACAGACCAGAAGGATCCACAGCACTAGCGCAGGACGCCAGTGCGATCCAGGTAGACAGAACAGAAGGATCCACAGCACTAGCGCGAAGCGAGTGTGATCCAGGCAGACAGAACAGAGTAGCAGACCAGAAGGATCCACAGCACTAGCGCAGGATGCTAGTGCGATCCAGGGAGGCAGAACAGAAGAGATAGCTGGTAGCAACCGCTGCACCAGCTATACTCCAAGATCAGAGATCAGAACGATTTCCTGTCAACCACCGCTGGGACAGGACAATCGCAACAGAACAAACAAAACAGATAAGCAATCCTAACTGCACTAGAGAAACCTGCCTAGCGCAGTTTCAGGAAGTACTCTAAGCTGATCTTCAAACAAAGAGTAAGGCTGACACTCCTCCATGAGTGTTTCACAGGAAGGAATCCTTATGACCAGCCAAGCCTTGTGGGAAACAGATAGTACTTATAGAGCAAGCCCACAATGGATGTGGCTAGGCAATTTGCATGATAAACGTATGCAAATTCCTCTGCAGCAAGCTGCAGAACTGACAAAAGGTCTCTCTTAAAGAGACCTGCAGAATGCCGACCTGAACAGTAGTCAAAAAGCTGCCTGTCTGCACAGGCAGCTGAGCAGATTCTCACAGTACCCCCCCTTCTAGGGTCGAATTCCAGACGACCCTCAAAACTGATATCTCCAAACCACTTTAACAGAAGACTCATGAAGGTCGGGACAGCCCGACAAGGTCCAATTCCAGAGTCAGTCCACCCGAAACCGACCTCATCGGAAACAGAAGCCACCAAAACATGCCCATCAGCACTACAAGTCTCAGCGTAACACCCAACAGGACTGTGGATATCAGAGAAGAAGCCATCGACACCCTCCAGACAATAGAAGAGAATCAGAATCAGAATCACTTTATTTCGCCAAGTACAGCAGAGCTATACTCGGAATTGATTGTGGTACACATGGCATAGACATAGTATAACATGGTATAAAAGGACAGATGCACAACACATACAACAAACAATGATACAGGTGAAGAAATGCAGTAGAGATATGGATATGGCCTACACGTGAAACAGTCCCGAGGCAGTTAGATATGGGTATGGCCTTCACGTGAAGCAGACCGAGGCAACAGTTCGATATGGCCTACACGTGAAACAGTCCCGAGGCAACAGTTTGATATGGATATGGCCTACACGTGAAACAGTCCCGAGGCAACAGTTAGATATGGCCTACACGTGAAACAGTCCCAATACCCACCACCTTCCAAGGAGCGTCCGAAAATACCAAATCTGCCACAAAACCTGTTCGAAGTGTCTCTTTCAAAACAAAAGCCGCTGTTGATCGTATTCAGGGTACCAAGCAAAACTTCTCTCGAAATCTCCCAGAACGCCTTGAAGCTCCGCAGAGATTCCAAGAAGCCAGAACGCTCACCAGGCTCACATGGGGAGCTACCAAGCACCCCCATGGAACCTATGACAGTTCCAGATTCAGAATTAGCAGGACACCCATCAAGATCAGGACTTTCAGGGACCACTTCTGGGCATGCAAGCAGGCAGGCTAAATCAGAACATGTCTCCACCGAGGAAGCATCTGAGTACGCTGGTAACCGAGGCACACTTGGGCTTTCTGGGTCACAGAGCACACTGGGGTACACCAGCACAGGAGAAACCTCAGGACATGTCGGGGAACTGCCAACCTCAGAGTCCGGCACGACCAAACCAAAACCAGGACCGGGCAGAAAATCTTCACGAGTAGAGGTCACAGGTACTGGTATTTCAAAAGAAAACTCGGTCTCAGACTTAGAGATCTCAATGACTGTAATGGTATCTGACAGAAATTCATCATTGACTACCCATGACTGAAGCTCCACCAGAGCTGAAAAGGTAGCCAGCAAGGCAGCAATGCCTACGGAACAGGGCAACACCTCAGAAGGACTTGGGGGCAGGAGACATCTCCTACAAGTTCTGCACCCTTTGGGAGGAACTCGGAGACCTCCAGAACATTAAACAAGACCTCAGGAACATCATTTTCCAGGTTTTCTAAGAAGGATTCTGAACTATCCATGTTACAGGGCTGAACATTAAATACCTCCTGCAGGCAGGGCAGATGTCCCAGGAATGGCTCCACCATAACCTGAGACTGAACTTCATCATAATTAGCGGGATGTACAGGAATATTTACTGGAACACACACTGACTCCCTAACTTCATTCTCACTGTACCCAGAATTCTGTGTGGCAGTCAAACTAGCTTGTAACTCCAAAACTGCAGAAAAACAGGTGAGTATAGTGGCAATACCTAGACGAGCCTCTAGGGACACTGCAGGGGATTCTAAGCAAGGCCACATTGACTCATCCAGAGTACAGGGTGCAGAATCAGCACTTCCCTCAGAGCAAGAAAGGGGCTCACAAACGTCAGTGTGAAAGGAAAACATGTTTTCATTCATGGTACAGGGCAGGTTCAGAGAAAGCGTCTCTGAATAAGGCAAAGAAGGTTCAGCATCAGATTCGCAAAACCGAGGCGCTGTCTCACTCTTAGATTCGGCTAACAATGTTGAATCCGAGGAGTCAGAACGCAAAACCTGCGAATCAAAAATCACGTTAGGTTGTGAAACTGACGCTTCCATAACGCAAACCTCCGCGATCTGCGGAGCAGACTGTAAGGTGTTCAGGACAGAAACACTGGAGCAACTGTCACCAGGCAACGGGCCCTTACAGGTGTGAACAGGGTGAGACAGAGACTCATTAGCAGAAGAAATAGCGACATCAACAGGATAAACTTTATTAGGCATATTAATTTTACTTTTGACGCTGCATAGTCGAGAAATTTTCCCCATAGCAGGGTCACAGACGGAAGATCTCAAAGATCTGTTTCTAGATGAAAAAGGATCCCACACATCCTTGAGGAAACCGGCAGACTCATGCCGATCACAATCTGCAGGAACATCCGAGAAACAGGCATCAGATCTCACAGATTCAAACTGCATACTGTCAGGAGAGAATCCTTCAGGATTCGCACAGGAATCAACCACAGTGGTACACTCATTCATTTCAGATTGCACAAAGTCAAGACTCTCATGCTTTACCCCAGAAAGGCAGGAACAATCATCCGACAACGATGTCTCTTTATTGGAATCAATTGGTTGGTGTGTGTGTAAGTTATCCAAAATCGTCTGCCACACATAAATCACCAGATCCACATCACCCTCGTCACATTCATCGGAATCAATCAAAAGATACATAGAATCGAGACAATCATTCAAGACAACTTCGCTTTTTGCGATGTAAAAATCGCAAAAGGCTTTCCAATCAAAATCGAATTCTTCCAGCAAGGCCCCAACATCCCAGGAAGCAAATGGGGGTTCAAACAGGCCAGTATCCAGATAATCTCCATATGGGTGGAGTTCAGGAACAAGAACAGATTTTTAAACTGCTTTAATATAGTGTGCGATCCTACCTATAGCAGGATCCACATAAGCTTTGGATTGGGGCAAAAAAGCCGGAGACGGAACAACATCATTATAAACATCAATAGGGAGTGTTTTATTCTGATGCTTGCGTTTTTTAGTTTTTTTCTTTTTAGCCACTTTGCATGTCTGCTGTTTAAAACCTGAAGTGGCAACAGACACATTGAACTGATTGTCATACTGAAAAGTTTTGCATGGAAGGGAAAGATCAGCTGACTTATCAGCAGCTACACATTCAATCAGAGCAGGTGGTAAGCCAGGCAGTCTAAACCAGTGAGAGAATATCACTGCAAGAAACTGATACAGATTACCATTCCAAGAATTGTGTTTCAGCACATCATACGCCCAGGTGAACAAATCGTCTTTTAAGAGCACATAGGCAAACTGAAGAGCCGATGTGGACGGATCAGTAATCTGAAAGGTGGGATTCAGACAAAACCTCACACATTCAGAAAGAAATTCCGCTTTGGTCTCTGAGTTTAGCCTTTTAAAGCTCTTAAAGACACAGGACCCAAACTCGACAAAATCGTACAAATCAGAAATTCCCTCTACACTGGGAATTTTGGTTTGGCTGGTCATACTGTAACGATTGTGAAACTTTCTCCGTGATCAGCGCACAACGCGTGCGCTGATACGGCGGAAATCCTCCACAAGCATATAATTGCAGGAACCCAGCAAAAGGTGCTAAGCACCCGTAGAGGGAAATTCCTGTCTGCAGATGGCGCTGAGGAGTGCAGAGGAACCAATCCTCTGTACCTCCACAAATGCCAGACAGGAATTGTACGAAGCGCAGAACGTAATCGCAAGAGAAGCGATTGCGAATGAGAACGAGCAAAGGGACAGGTTGTATGTGTGTGCGCCAATCTAGTCGCCACCCCGCGACAGCGCACACACAACAGCAGATACGAAACAGAAACGCAACCGCAAGAAAGGCGATTGCCAAAAGTGACACAAGGCAGATCAGAACAGAATACGAGAATAGCAAAGGCACAGCAAATCATACAATGAGGAGATACGGAAAATAACAAACGCTAGCTAACCGCGAACACCGCACTTATTCGCAACAGTGCACGCGGTTATGCGCGTTCTCCACGTGATAAGCACAATAGAGACAAGCATGCCTAACTAACCATCGACAGAAAAACATGAAACAGAGGACGCGAATGCTTGCTTAACGGTTACCTCACCGAGCCTCCAGCAAGCGTTCGTAGCAGACAAGACAGACACACGAAAACAGGGACAAGCAAGAGATAGGTTCCACAGCACTAGCGAAAGTGGCTAGCGCGATCCAGGAAGACAGAACAGAAGGATCCACAGCACTAGCGCAGGACGCCAGTGCGATCCAGGTAGACAGAACAGAAGGATCCACAGCACTAGCGTGAAACGAGTGCGATCCAGGCAGACAGAACAGAGTAGCAGACCAGAAGGATCCACAGCACTAGCGCAGGATGCTAGTGCGATCCAGGGAGGCAGAACAGAAGAGATAGCTGGTAGCAACCGCTGCACCAGCTATACTCCAAGAACAGAAATCAGAACGATTTCCTGTCGATCACCACTGGGACAGGACAATCGCAACAGAACAAACAAAACAGATAAGCAATCCTAACTGCACTAGAGAAACCTGCCTAGCGCAGTTTCAGGAATTACTCTAAGCTGATCTTCAAACAAAGAGTAAGGATGACACTCCTCCATGAGTGTTTTACAGGAAGGAATCCTTATGACCAGCCACGCCTTGTGGGAAACAGATAGTACTTATAGAGCAAGCCCACAATGGATGTGGCTAGGCAATTTGCATGATAAACGTATGCAAATTCCTCTGCAGCAAGCTGCAGAACTGACAAAAGGTCTCTCTTAAAGAGACCTGCAGAATGCAGACCTGAACAGTAGTCAAAAAGCTGCCTGTCTGCACAGGCAGCTGAGCAGATTCTCACACTGGCCCAGATAAATTGTAGAGGTGACCTCTAGGGGGCATACAACCAGACCGGAGATCGATGGGACATTTGAAAGGGCGATGTGGAGAAAGTTTATCGGCTGATCTAGGACAAAACACTGAGAATTCTGAATACTGAACTGGTACTCCCTCCACGTGAATCTTGGTCTGGCCCAAGGCTACCTTCGTCAAACAGTGATGAAAGCAATGGGACGACCAGCTCGTTAGCTGACCAGTGGCCCAATTTAACTGAGGGGAGTGGAGTTGTAACCAGGGCATGCCCAGAATGATCGTGGAGGTTGTCATGGGTAAAACACAAAAAAATGCAAATCTTCTCTATGCAACACCCCAATAGCGACTCCCACCTCTGGAGTCTGCGACAGTGGACTGTTACCCTGCAGTGGGGAGTCATCCACTGCAGTAACTTGAATCGGTGGTTTAACCGGTGTGAGCGGAATTCCCAATTTCTTAGCAAATTCGTAATCCATAAAATTAGCCGCTGAGCCCTGAGTCAATGAAGGCTTCAGTGACTTCAGACTTACCTTCCCATGAACTAGTACAAGGAAGAAGCAAACGTTTCTCATCTAGGGGTAAAAATTGTACGCCTAGGGTATTACCCCCAACTACACCTAGGCAGTAGCGTTTCCCGATTTCTTAGGGCAGTTCTGCACTCTATGACCCCTTTCTGCACAATACAGACAGAGCTGCTCTGATATTCTGTGTTTCCGCTCCACCTGAGACAATTTAGACCGACCAATCTGCATTGACTCAGGGGGAGGTGATGCGGGGGGAATAGGAGTTACTGGGGGCACAGCATGGGACACCATTCTCACGTGGTTTTTACCCCGGGTCTGCCTCTGATAGCGCAGCCGACAATCTATTCTAATGGCTGATGAAATGGCCTCATCGATGGATTTGGGTTCAGGCTGACTTAACATAAGATCAGAGACCACGTCTGACAACTCTGATAAAAAACAATCTAAAAGGGCAAAAGTATCCCACCTGGCCGATACCGACCATCTCCTAAATTCAGCAGCATAATCTTCAACCAGACCCTTGCCTTGACGCAAAAGTTTGAGCTTCCGCTCAGAAGTCGAGGCAATGACTGGGTCGTCGTAAATTACAGCCATAGCTTGAAAAAATTCTTCCACAGAGGGTGACCGATGAGGACACTGTATGCCCAGGTCTGGGAATCGCCAGATAATAAAGTTTTGATAAATGTAACCCTTTGGCCATAGTGCCTGAAGACTTAGGTCTTAACTCAAAGTATGATAACACTCTACTTCTAAAATTTCGGAAGTCAGATCTGTGACCAGAAAATCTTTCGGGTACAGGCATATGTATGTCTGTGCTAGGAGGAGATCGCACTTCATCCACAGCCGTCTGGAGGGTTTGTACAGATCCAGATAAGGCGTCTATTAACGTCCGGTGGCTACTGGCTACCCAGCACTTGGTTGATGTTATCCACCGAGGTGGTAAGTGTGCCCAGACGGCTGGTGAGTGCGTCCATTTGTGTTTGGTCTGCCGTTCTGTAAGGATCGGTGTAACACAGAGAGGATCTGATTACCGGTGATCTGCAGTATCACCGAGAATACAGATATATACCCGATTATTGATGATCTGCAGTATCACCGATAATCAGATATATCTCTAACCTCTGGATAACTGAGTAATATGAGTGTTTGGTGCAACAGTAATACTTTGAGGAGGGTCCCCGTAAAGGGGATACAAGACAGTATGGGATACTGCCCGAAGGATAGGCTCCTTCCTCGGGCCTGAGGCTCCCAAAGGGGGGGAGTCAGGCTGAGTGAGGGAAGGACCAGAGTGTGAGTGACACCAAGGGTGGAGTGTCACTGACAGATCTGTGAACTATCTCTAAACAGAGGAGATAGTTCTCGAGGTCGGACTAGCCAGGTCGGCAACAGACAGACAGATAAGGTACAAAGACAGAAGGCTGATTCGGTATCCAAGACAGGCAGGGTTTGTGTGAAGAAACGCGGAAGAGCCGCCGCCATGAGTCAGCGGGAGGCGCCTCTTTCCGCGCATGGCATGGCAGAACGCGGAAAAACCGCCGCGTCCTGTTTCGAGTAGTCTGACCCAGCGCGGGGAGGCCGCTGCCGGGGCTGATGGCGGTGTGACCAACCCCGCGCACGAGTCAGCAGGCACTTTGCAGGACAATACTGGTGTGGCTGGGAGTGATAGTCCACCAAGTTTCAGAATGACGCGCGTGCGCGCAGAGAGGCAAAACTTATATGGCAGCCAGAAGTAGGTCAGCTTACCAAGCTGGTCAGCTGACAATTCTGTGTCCTCTCATTGGTCCAGCACTTAGGGAGGTGCTGGAAAGTAGCCGTGTATATATACTGCTGGCTGTTCAGTTGCTGGTTGTCTGGCGTTGCGAACACAATGTGGTAGCACTCAGACCTGTCTGTATCTGTGTTCTAGCATAGTTTCCAAAGGTGTTGACGGCCACGGATCTCACACCTTAGCCTTAGGAAATTATACTGTATTATCTGTTATGACCTTCTGCTTGCCTGACTATTCTTCTGAACTCTGATCCTGTACCTTGCTATTCTGATACTCTGTTGCCGAACCCCGGCTCGCCCTAAGACTCTGCATCTGCCTCCTGATTCTGTACCTCGATATTTCTGATACCCTGTTGCCGAACCCTGCTTGTTTATTAGACCCCACATCTGCCTTCTGAATCTGTACTGTATCTGTCTGTGTGGTTACGACCTGGTTTGTCCGACCTCGAGAACCGACCTTGCTGTCAGAGGCGGTTCCCAGTCCTGGTAGTGACACTCCCTCTTGAGTGTCACTCTAGGTTGTCCTTCCTACTCTCAGCCTGACTCCTCCCTCCAGGAGAGTTCAGGTCTTCGGAAGGAATTGTGCAGTACTCCTTACTGCCCTGAGGCCTAGTCCTCTAAGTATTACTGTTGCACCAAACACTACTACTCTACTCAGGTGTCCAGAGGTTAGCCTATATATCTGATTATCGGTGATACTGCAGATCATCAATAATCTGGTATATACCTGTATTCCCAGTGATACTGCAGATCACCGGTAATCAGATCCTCTCTGTGTTACACCGATAGTTACAGTTTGGCAACGTGATATCAGATATGAGTGGTACCGAATCAGAAAGCAGAGGCATGGTCAGGAAAGCAGAAGGTCATAACAGATAATATACAATGCTTAGTCTCGGTGTGAGCTCCGTGATCATCAACACCCTGGAACTAGTCTGAAGAATAACAGAATGATAATACAAGTCCCTAATCTGGGTGTGAGCTCCTTGATCATCAACACCCTGGAACTAGTCTGAAGTATAACAGGTTGATAACACAAGTCCCTAATCTGGGTGTGAGGTCCTTGATCATCAACACCCTGGAACTAGTCTGAAGTATAACAGAGATATAACACAAGTCCCTAATCTGGGTGTGAGGTCCGTGATCATCAACACCCTGGAACTAGTCTGAAGTATAACAGAGATATAACACAAGTCCCTAATCTGGGTGTGAGGTCCATGATCATCAACACCCTGGAACTAGTCTGAAGTATAACAGAGATATAACACAGAATCTGACAAAAGGTCTGAGTGCTTCCACGTAGTGATCGCAACGGCAGACAACCAGAGAATGACCAGCACCCAGTATATATAGCAAAGCGCTCTCCAGCGCCTCCCCTAAGTGCTGGACCAATGGGAACTGGTTGAATCGTCAGCTGACCGGCTTGGTCAGCTGACTCCCTTCTGGCTGTCATAAAAGTTCTGCCTCTCTGCGCGCGCGTCCTTCTGAACCTGTGTGGACTATCAGTCCCAGCCACACCAAACATGTGTTGCAAATCACCTGCCGTGCTGGACGCGGAATCCGCTGCACCGCTATCAAGGCATGCGGCGGTTCCTCCGCGTTCGGCCATCTTACTGGATGTAGGCCTATGCGTGCAAACCGCCGCGTTGGACGCGGAACCAGCCGCCCCGTTCTGAGCACACGCGGCGGCTCTTCCGCGTTTCCTCACACCACCCATTTTTCTGAATATTAATCCCAGTCATCCAGTAACCAGCTGTGCAAAGTTTGAGAACCCTGCCATTAACAGTGAAGAAGGGCTGCAGTTTACATTTTCTGAGAAAAATCTGTTTTTGACTCCACCCAGTTTTTGTAACCTTGACACACAGTCACTTATTGACCAAGTTTGTGAGCTTTCGAGTTCCTGGCACCAAAATTGTGCTAATGGAAACAGTTTATCCAGCAAAGAAATCTGGCTGTTTGTGGCTCCGCCCCTTTAGTGAATTTGAACCCCAGTCACTTAATGACCGACTGTAGCAGGTTTGAGGCCTCTGCCATTAACAGTGTATAAATGGCAGCAGTTTCAATATTCCCCTTGAAAATCAATAGGTGAATTTTGATTGGCTCTTATAGGCTCCACCTACTTTTCTGAATGTTAATCCCGGTCACCCAGTGACCAACTAAGTCAAGTTTGAGAACCCTGCCATTAACAGTGTAAGAATGGCTGCAATTTATATTTTCCCATGTAAAAAGTTAGTTGTTTTTGGCTCCGCCCACTATTTCTGATTTAGACATACAGTCACTCAATGACTAAGTTTATGAGCTGTGGGGTCTTTGGCATCAATAAATTGCATATTCCCATTGAAATTAAACAAATCTGATTAGGTGTTTTTAGCCCACTCCATTTTCAGAATTTAAAACCCAAGCTTGGCAGTCTCCCAGTGACTGACTGCACCAGATTTGAGGCCTCTGCCATTAAGTGTATGAATGGCAGCAATGTAAATATTACCCTTTAAAATCAAAAGGTGAATTTTGATTGGCTGCTGTAGGCTCCAGCCACTTTCCTGAATATTAATCCCAGTCACCAAGTGGCCATCTGTGTCAAGTTTGAGAACCCTGCCAATAACAGAATGGCTGAAATTAATCTAACAAATCTAATTGGCTGTTTGTGGCCCTACCCCCTTTAGTGAATTTGGACCCCATTCACCCAATGACTGACTGTATCAGATTTGAAGCCTCTGCCATTAACAGTGTAAGAATGGTAGCAATGTAAATATTCCCCTTGAAAATCAAGAGGTGAATTTTGATTGGCTGTTGTAGGCTCCATCTACATTTCTGAATATTAATCCCAGTCACCTATTAGCCAATTGTGTAAAGTTTGGGAACCCTGCCTTGTAAAAAAATAGGTTGTTGGCACTGCCCACTTTTTCTAACCTTGACATACAGTCACTCAATTACCAAGTTTATCAGCTTTGGGGTCCTTGGTATCAATACTTCCCATTGAAAAATAAACAGATCTGATTGGCTGTTTGTGGCTCTGCCCCATATCTGATTTTGAACCCCAGTCACCAACTGTACCAGGTTTGAGGCATCTGCTATTAACCGTATAAGAATGGTTTAAATATTCCCTTTGAAAATCAAAAAGTTAATTTTTATTCGCTGTTGTAGGCTCCACCCACTTTCCAAAATCTTAATCTCATTCACCCAGTGACCAACTGTGCAAAGTTTGAGAACCCTGCAATTAATGGTGTAAGAATGGCTGCAGTTTACATTTTCTCAGTAAAATTTGTTTTTGGCTCCGCCCTTTAACCTTGACACACAGTCGCTCAATGGCCAAGTTTGTGAGCTTTCAGGTTCCTGGCATCAAAAATGTGTGAATGGAAGCAGTTTATCCACCAAGGAAATCTGATTGGCTATTTGTGGCCCCACCCTGTGAATTTGGACCCCAGTCACCCAATAACCAACTGTAGCAAGTTTGAAGCCTCTGCCATTAACAGTGTAAGAATGGCAGCAGTTTAAATATTCCCCTTGAAAATCAATAGGTGAATTTTGATTGGCTGTTGTAGGCTCTACCCACTTTCCTGAATATTAATCCCATTCACCCAGTGACCAAGTGTAACAAGTTTGAGAACCCTGCGATTAACAGTGTAAGAATGGCTGCTGTTTACATTTTCCCATTTAAAATGAATGGCTGAAATTTACAGTTGGCTTTTGACATGCTACAAATCCTTAAAGAGACTCCGTAACAAAAATTGCATCCTGTTTTTTATCATCCTACAAGTTCCAAAAGCTATTCTAATGTGTTTTGGCTTACTACAACACTTTCTGCTATCACAGTCTCTGTAATAAATCAATGTATCTTTCCCCTGTCAGACTTGTCGGCCAGTGGCTGGAAGGCTGCCAAGTTCTTCAGTGTTGTGGTTCTGCTATGAACTCCCCCTTTCAGGCTCCTCTCTGCACACTGCATGTGTGATATTTAGATTAGTGCAGCTTCTCTCTGCTCTCCTATCTTTTACAAGCTGGATAAAGTGTCCTCTGAGCTGGCTGGGCTTTCACATACTGAGGAAATTCAGACAAGGGCAAAGCTGTTTGCAGGAAGAAAAGAGCAGCCTGAAACTTCAGTGCATGAGAGCAGAAGGGGGAAAGAAACACACAAATGATCTCTTGAGATTCAAAAGGAAGGGTGTATACAGCCTGCTTGTGTATGGATGTATTTTGTATGTGTGGACATACTGTACATCAACCTACTTCCTGTTTTGGTGGCCATTTTGTTTGTTTATAAACAAACTTTTTAAAACTGTTTTTAACCACTTTTAATGCGGCGGGGAGCGGCGAAATTGTGACAGAGGGTAATAGGAGATGTCCCCTAACGCACTGGTATGTTTATTTTTGTGCGATTTTAACAATACAGATTCTCTTTAAGCACACTACTTTTTCTCTTGGATTGATCTTAATAGTACATGCTAGGCTGGCTTCAGCATGTACTGTTGTTGGTGGTGTAGTGGTTAAGTCAGTTACCTACCACACACTGAGACCTGGGTTCAATTCCCAGCCATGGTGAATTGGCTTTTGACATGCTACAAATCCTTACGTACGCTACTTTTTCTCTTGGATTGATCATAATGGTACATGCTAGGCTGGCTTCAGCATGTAGTGTTGTTGGTGATGTAGTGGTTAAGTCAGTTACCTACCACACACTGAGACCTGGGTTCAATTCCCAGCCACGGTGAGTTGGCTTTTGACATGCTAAAATCCTTAAGCACACTACTTTTTCTCTTGGATTGATCATAATGGTACATGCTAGGCTGGCTTCAGCATGTAGTGTTGTTGGTGGTATAGTGGTTAAGTCAGTTACCTACCACACACTGAGACCTGGGTTCAATTCCCAGCCTGGGTTCAATTCCCAGCCACGGTGAGTTGGCTTTTGACATGCTACAAATCCTTAAGCACGTTACTTTTTCTCTTGGATTGATCATAATGGTACATGCTAGGCTGGCTTCAGCATGTAGTGTTGTTGTTGGTGTAGTGGTTAAGTCAGTTACCTACCACACACTGAGGCCTGGGTTCAATTCCCAGCCATGGTGAGTTGGCTTTTGACATGCTACAAATCTTTAAGCACGCTACTTTCTCTATTGGATTGATCATAATGGTACATGCTAGGCTGGCTTCAGCATGTAGTGTTGTTGGTGATATAGTGGTTAAGTCAGTTACCTACCACACACAGAGACCTGGGTTCAATTGCCAGCCATGGGGAGTTGGCTTTTAACATGCTACAAATCCTTAAGCACGCTACTTTTTCTCTTGGATTGATCATAATGGTACATGCTAGGCTGGCTTCACCATGTAGTGTTGTTAGTGGTATAGTGGTTAAGTCAGTTACCTACCACACACTGAGACCTGGGTTCAATTCCCAGCCACGGTGAGTTGGCTTTTCACATGCTACAAATCCTTAAGCACGCTACTTTTTTTCTTGGATTGATCATAATGGTACATGCTAGGCTGGCTTCAGCATGTAGTGTTGTTGGTGGTGTAGTGGTGAAATCAGTTACCTACCACACACTGAGACCTGGGTTCAATTCCCAGCCATGGTGAGTTGGCTTTCGACATGCTGCAAATCCTTAAGCACGCTACTTTTTCTCTTGGATTGATCATAATGGTACATGCTAGGCTGGCTTCAGCATGTAGTGTTGTTGGTGGTGTAGTGGCTAAGTCAGTTACCTACCACACACTGAGATCTGGGTTCAATTCCCAGCCCAGCCTGGGTTCAATTCCCAGCCACGGTGAGTTTGCTTTTGTCATGCTAAAATCCTTAAGCACACTACTTTTTCTCTTGGATGATCATAATGGTACATGCTAGGCTGGCTTCAGCATGTAGTGCTGTTCGTGGTATAGTGGTTAAGTCAGTTACCTACCATACACTGAGACCTGGGTTCAATTCCCAGCCATGGTATGTAAGCTGGCTTTTGAAATACTACTACGAGGAGGAGGAGAAGGAGAGAGAGATTGATCGATAGATTTTTTTTTTATTCCGTAAAATTCCACGGAATGTAAAAATTTTCTGCGGAATTCCGTTTTAGAGGTTTAGCATTTCCGTTCCGACCACCGGAATCGGAATTGGGCCAATTCCGGCCGGAATCGCGGAATTAAGAAGGAATCCAGCGAGTATCCCTATTGGCCACTTTGCGTTCTGGCTGGCCACTTCGGGTTTTGGCCGGCCAATGTGCGAAGTGGTCGCTGCGCTGCGGCCAATGTTAGAAATGAAATTATTCCTGAAAGATTAATGTATTTTCCGGCCGTCTCGCTGTGGCAAAATGTATGAAAAGTTAGTTAATGTAATGAAATTAAGCCGGCGGCAATGTAACAGATGAAGCCGCCAGCTTCAGCTCTCTCTCCTCCCCCTGCCTTTCACCTATACTATACTGGCAGCCGGGGAACAGAGTCGTTTGTCGCGGCAGGGAATCCTGCCGTTCGTTCCTGCAGAGCGGGTGCTGGCAGAAGCAATGTCTGCAGCCTCCCCGCTCTGCTTCCCTGCAATGAACGACTCTTGGGGACACGTGTGTCTCCCGGCTGGCGCTGCCCGTAGGAGAGAGGGAGGCAGGGGGAGAAGAGGAGGCAGAGCGGAAGCCTGCGACTTCATCTGCTACATTTGCCGCCGGCTTAATTTTATTAAATTAACGCACTTTTTTACATTTGGCCGCAGCGAGATGGCCGGAAAATACATGTATCTTTCAGGAATAATTTCATTTCTAACATTGGCCGCAGCGCAGCGGCCACTTAGCACATTGGCTGGCCAGAACCCGAAGTGGCCAGCCAGAACGCGAAGTGGACAAACTTCGGGTTCTGGCCGTAACATATATAGATTTCCTGGGTTCTAGCTAATATGGACATCTTGTAGGTGAATATACACATTCTTTCTTGTTGTGCCAGTGTGAAGGATCTTCCTAGCGCACTCTCCCATTTTTCAAAAAAAAGTGTGCTTCATAGCCTGATTGGGTAATTAACAGGAGATACATTTTGGACAGGGTTTTTTCTACTGAGTTTGTACCTGTACATAAAACTTCAAACTCAGTTTGTTGTCTCACCTGGGACCTCACCCCCAAGTGTCTTAAGAGATGTCTAATTTGGAAATGATCACACCAGTCTAGGCCAGGTTTCCCATATTCTAAAAAATAAAATAAAAATTGAGAAATCACATATACGTAAGCATTCACAGCCTTTGCTCAATACTTTGTTTATGCACATTTGGCAGCAATTACAACCTCAAGTCTTCATGAATATGATGCCACAAGCTTGGCACACCTATCCTTGGCCAGTTTCGCCCATTCCTATTTGCAGCACCTCTCAAGCTCCATCAGGTGCTCAGAGGGTAATTTGGGTGCTGGCAAAAGATGGAGCCCAAGTACAAAAAAAAATTGCAATTCGCCGAGTGCAATAACTGGCAGCTGAGTTGCATCTTACCCCTGAGTCCATGGTGGCCTGGAGGGGAAATAGTAATCTATGCCGCCGGGAAATTTGCAAAAGCAGAGTGAGCCATTTTTTGGCTTCACCCTGCGCCCAAATTTTCCACTGCCTTTTTTGCATACATAGCTCCCAACTGTCCCTCTTTAAGAGGGACAGTCCCTCTTTGGGAGCCGTGTCCCTCTGTCCCTCTTTTCTCCTCATTTGTCCCTCTTTCAGGACTTTGTCCCTCTTTCTTTGTAAATATATATTTTCTCAACTAAACTTTATTCTTATCCTTTAAATTGATACATTACTAATTCTAAAATGTTTTTATGAAGGACAATGAACCAGGATAGATAGGACCAGTGTGGTTTGAATTATAAAACAACATATTTTTCTTATGAAATCTTTATGGTTTGTGTGACTAGGGGTGTGACGGGGCGTGATCAGGGGTGTGACAGGGGCATGGCTTAAGTGTCCCTCTTTCTCATCTCAAAAAGTTGGGAGGTATGATATATACGGCTTACAGATCTGAAACCCGCCAGTAGCAGTATTCTCCAAACAAAGCCTCTCAAACCTGGAGAGTGGGATCCGATACTCTGGTTTCTGAGCAAAGAATCTTTCCCTATTTGGTATTTGGTATTACGCAACCAAGTGCTCCCAAGAAACCCAAGGCCCACCACCAAGTAAATGCTGTTGGACTCTCATATGCTGGGGGGGGGGGGGAGGGGAATGGTTTAACTATGAAGGAAAAAAAACAGGGGGGGGAGATAAAAGGTTCTTAGAGTATTTAGTCGAGTGCCACACCAGTAAAGAACGTTTATAAATAATGCCTAAAGTATGGGGTCTAGGTTGGCTCAGCAGTCATTTGTGAACAGCCCTAGGTAGATGGGGATGGGATTTATCCCAGACAAAGCAACTTATTCTGGAGAGTCCGTGTTAAGTGTGTGTGTGTGTGTGTGGATGCGGGGAGGGGGGGCTGACTAGAAGCATATAGAAAAAACAAAGCACCTTAGGGAGTCATTTTTATGGAATTAGTCCGCCAGAAAAGATTATATTCAGACCTGACCTGAAAAGAAGTGTCATAAGAAGCAGTAAAGTGAATTCCTAAATACTCAACAAAGGATGCCCTCCAGGTAAATGGGTAGACCACCCATAGAGATAACTGGATAGTGTCACTCACTGGATAGTGTAATATTGAGAGCCTCAGTTTTTGCCAGGATTAATTCCCAACAAAAACAAACAAACTGCTTTGATAATCTACCAACCGCTGCTCCATTGCCCTAGTCAAGCCCACCACCAAGGATTCCCCGGGTTCTGCTACACGATTTTCCCTATCTACCACACCACCACTCCCAGTGCAACATTATGTATCCCCAGCACATCAGTATGCGTACCCCCCTCATACCTGCTCCTCTCTCCCCTGATCACCCGCCCTACTGGTGCCTCATGTTCTGGCTCCATCTGCTCCTGCCCTTAGTCCCTTGTCCACTTCTTGCAACACATCTTAACCCCAGGCCCACTGCTGTCTCCCAGCCCTCCCATTCCCCTCTCCTTACTTCCCCCTCACCTCCCACAACCAAATTCACTCACCTGGTCACACTCCCCGCGGCAGCTCCCTCCCTCCCCATACTCACGAACATTCCCGCCCCAATCTCATTACCATCCCGCCCCATCCTCAGAAAATCTTTTCCTCTAACCAGCAGTCTCTGGAATGCCAGATCTATCCGCAACAAGCTTGCAATCCATCCATGACCTCTTTCTCTCAAAAACCTTCACATTTCTTGCCCTTACTGAGATCTGGCTCACCCCCTCTGACCTGCCTGCGGCTGCAGCCATACTCCAAGACCAGATAACAGGCCTGGGGGAGGGGTGGGCCTACTCCTCTCCCGTCCTGCACTTTCTGTGTCCTTATCGCTCCCCCTTCTCTTCACTTTACCTCCTTTGAGGCCCACGCTATCCGCCTCTACCATCCCCTCCCAGCCATTATCGCAGTCCTGTACCGCTCCCCCCCCCCTCCAGTACAACATCCCACTTCCTAGACAACCTTGCCTCCTGGCTCCCACACATCCTGTCCTCCGACCTCCCAACCATCATCTTCGTTGACTTTAACATTCCACTTGATGAGCCCACCACCTCCGCCGCCACTCAGCTTTTCTCCCTCACCAACTCCCTTGGCCTGACTCAGCACACTAACACTGCACCCACAGCACTGGTAATACCCTGGACCTAATTTTCTCCAAAGCCATCACCCTTACAAACCTGGGCATTACACCATTCACCATCTCTGACCACCACCTTATCACCTTCACCCTTACTCCATCCAGCACCCCCTGCCCCCCTCCCCGACCTACACGATGGCAGAGAGATCTGCGCAACCTTGACCCCAATGTTCTAGCCACACCGCTCCATCCCTCTCCTCCTCCCTCCCCAGCCTAACCTGCCCCAACCAAGTAGCAGCTTAATACAATCATAACCTCTCAGCAGCCTTAGATCATGCTGCTCCCCTGATCTTTCGTCCCAACCCCCAACCTTGGCACACTGCCATAAAAAAAAAGACAAAAAGAGACACAAGCTGCAGAATGCAAATGGAGGAAATCCTGCCACAACCATGATTTCCTGCGAATCTGCAATACAAGACCAAGCTGCAGATGTACCATACTGCCCTCGCTGATAGCAAACAGAAATACTTCACTCGCTTGATCGCTACCCAAGCCTCCAATCCGCATCGTCTTTTTGCCACCTTCAATGCCCTACTCAACCCCACACCTCCTCCCCAACCTCCTCCCTCTCAGCCACTGACCTATCTAACTACTTTATCAACAAAATTACAACTGTCTGTAGGAATATTTCTCCCCTCCACTCCATTGCTCACTCCTGCTCACCCCATCCTACTCCTGCCTCTACCCTCCCCCCCCCCCTTATCTCCTTCGCTCCTGTCAAGTTGGAGGAAGTCAACCAGGTGCTGGCAACTTCACCTGCCACTTCCTGCCCCCTAGATTTGGTCCCATCTGATTCCCTCCGCCAACATTTTTCTGATCTGGCCCCTGTCCTCCCCCAACTGTTCATCCACTCCTTCTCCACCGGCATCTTCCCCTCCATATTCAAAACAGGCCACTGTGCTTCCCCTGCTGAAGAAACCTTCACTTTCCTTTACACCCCACATCCAAAGTATTGCTGATCCTGCAACTTCCACCTCCGCAACATCTCCTAGATCCGCTCCTACCTGTCCCCTGACACCACTAAACTCCTAGTCGCACCACGCATATCTCAGTCCCATGCATGATTACAGGACTTCACTAGGGCTGCCCCACTCTCTGGAACTCTTCAAACAAGCTCTCAAGACTTACCTTTTTATACTTGCATACCGCCCTACACCAGCACCATAATATGTTCTGTTAGACACCCTCTCTACAGATGCACCTATTGACTCCACCCCACGCTTTAGATTGTAAGCCTCTGGCAGGGCCCTCCTCCCTAGTGTTTCCAGCTTGATTATGCAATCTTACTGTCAATCACCCCTCTTGTGGACTAGAACAGTCTCTATTTTGACCTATGACACTGTACTGTTATCAAATCATTTGCATGATCTTGTATTGTTGTGAGTTTCCTGTATGTCCTAACTTGTATGTTAACCCATTTATCTATTGTGCAGCGCTGCGTAATATGTTGGCGCGTCATAAATACAATAAATAATAATAACACTGAGATTTTGGAAAAAGTTTACAAAACTCTCCATTGTTGAATCAGTGTGTATGTTGATATGCCTCCTAGATACTCCCTTTTTGCTTGAGGAAATGGGCAGCGTCCTGGGAAATGCATTGCATTTTGGAGTCTTTTCTGAAATTGACTATTTGGTCATCATTTGGAGAAGGTAAGTCCACCACTACCTCTTTTTTAAACCAGTTTTAGATATGTTATGCCTGTTGGCATGTCTGTTATACTAACTTTGGTACTAAGTATTGTAACTGTCCTGTTGGTGGGGTCAACTGACCCCAAAGTTGAGGATCTCCATAAGTGAGTATAGTGGGGGCTGTGGTTGGTGTGTTACACTTTGGTGTGCAGTTTTCAGACCATAAGACACACTTCTTCTCCCCCCAAAGTGGGTAGAAAAAGCCAGTGTGTCTTATGGTCCAAATGTACGGCACCCTTGAGTGCAGTGCATAGCAGAAGCAGTTGTTATGTATCCAATTCTCCATCTGCTCCTCCTCCAACACAGCACCAGCGTGCGTCAAGCCCTCTCTTCAGTCCTCCTGTCTTCTGTCCCATCTTCCTGGTACTGGTGCAGCTAGTGCGAGTCCTTGCCTTCAGTTGGTACAGAGTAACATGATTAAACACAGACCCGGCACGCTCCGGCACTACATGACCATGGTGGTGGCTACTTTGACAAGCAATGACCCCTCCTGGATTATCTGCCAGCCCTGTACTGCATAGGGATTGGGGAAGATGGGGCTTCTACTAGGTCCTGCCAGGAAATGTATCCGAGCCAATAGTGACCTGTGGCTCCAAAAAACATTCCTATTGGCTCTGATACCTCCGCGAGCAGGACCTCGAAGTCCTGTCTCTGCCAATCCCTATGCACTGCAGGGACAGCAGCCAATCCTGGAGGGGCGATGCCTGTCAAAGTAGCCGCTGCTGGGGTCATGCAGTAAGAGGGTGCTAGTCCAGGAAGTACCAGAAGGTGGGACTTGGAGTGTGCCTGTGCTGTGTTTGATCATGTTACAATGCACCAGCTAAAGACAGAGGACTCGTGTTAGCTGCTACAGTGCTAGAAAGGTAGGACAGAAGGCAGGAAGACAGAAGATGGGGCTCAGAGTGCGCTTGTGCTGTGTCGGAGGAGCAGATGGAGGACTCGGCTTGATGGGAACAACTGCTGCACTTGTAGTTTAGTGTAGCTGTGATTAGTGTGGATCTGATTAGTATAGCAGTGATTAGTGTAGCAGGGATTAGTGTAGCAGGGATAAGTGTAGCAGGGATTAGTGTAGCAGTGATTAGTGTAGCAGGGATTAGTGTAGCAGTGATTAGTGTAGCACGGATTAGTGTAGGAGGGATTAGTGTAGCAGGATTTAGTGCAGCAGGGATTAGTGTAGCAGGGATTAGTGTAGCAGGATTAAGTGTAGCAGGAATTAGTGTAGCAGGGATTAGTGTAGCAGGAATTAGTGTAACAGGGATTAGTGTAGCAGGAATAAATTTAGCAGGGTTATATCTAACCTATACTGGGTGGCACCTACCTAATCTAACCTACACTGGGGGGCAGCTACCTATCTAACCTACACTGGGGGGCAGCTACCTATCTAACCTATACTGGGGGGCACCTACCTAATCTAACCTACACTGGGGGGCAGCTACCTAATCTAAGCTATGCTGGGTGGCAGCTACCTATCTAACCTATACTGGGGGGCACCTACCTAATCTAACCTACACTGCGGGGCAGCTACCTATCTAACCTACACTGGGGGGCAGCTACCTAATCTAACCTATACTGGAGGGCAGCTACCTATCTAACCTACACTGGGGGGCAGCTACCTATCTAACCTATACTGGGTGCACTTATCTAACCTGTATTGGGGGCACCTACCTAGCTAGCCTATACAGGTGGCAACTATACTGGCTACCTATATTGCAGGCACCTACCTAAATAACCTATACTGGGGGCACCTACCTATCTAACCTATGCTGGTGGCAACTATTCTGGCTACCTATATTAGAGGCACCCACCTAGCTAACTTGTACTGGGGCACCTACCTATCTAACTTATACCGGGGGCGCCTGCCTATCTAACCTATACTGGGGGCAACTATACTGGCTACCTATACTGGAGGCACCTACCTGGCTAACCTATAGCAGGGGCAACTATACTGGCTCACCTATGCCTGGCTATCTATACTGGGGTACCTATTCTTGGCTACCTATACTGGGGGGACCTATACTAAGTGCAACTAGACCTGGCTAACCTATACTGCGGGCACCCATACCTTGCTCGGGAAGGGGGGGGCGCAATTTTTACACCCTCGCCCTGGGTGCATTTTAGCCTAGAAACTGCACTGCTAGTGTATGTTAGTAAGGGTAGCTAAATAGCTAGTGAGGCAGCAGGGGTTAGTGTAACTGGGCTAGTTTAGATAGAGACAGCTTGGGGGGAAGGTTCACAAGATGCCCCTGCACTATAGATTTATTAGGCTTAGTATATTTTTTCCCCTATAAACCTAGGTGCTTTTTATGGTCAGGAACGTTTTATAGTCCAAAAAATATGGTAGTTGAACGAGGAGAGGGTTCATTAAAGAAATGTGTCCTTTGTTTCTTCAAAATAAATATGTCCTATTTTAAAATAGGCTGGCAACACTGTTATTGCATTCTTTTTTTCTAAATCATTGCAATGGATTGTTTTGAGTATGTTAATGGTTAATATAGATAGGCACTGTTTTTATCCAAGCACTGCTGTCTAGTACTTTGCCCCCTCTGTGCTCTACAGATATCCAATCACTGAGGCTACAAGGGATTACACCATATTAACTGGCTTGGTTTCTTGGTGAAGAAAGGTAGGCCAAGGTGTTGCCAGAGATGAATTGCAGGAATCTTGTGACCATTTAAAACTAGTTCAAAATCTTAAAGTGTACCTGAGCTACCCAAGCCACATAAAACAAATTATACATATCTGAGGCTTCCTCTAGCCCCTCCAGGCTGAATGCTCTCATGTCGTCCTCCTCCGACTCCCTGTCCGCTGCAACTGGCCCCAGAAATTCCACCAGTAGGGGGCCAGTCGGCGCAGGAGCAGTCCAGAGGCTCTCTCCTCTGTCTCGCTCCTGTTGCCGGTGCAGAACCTTCCCAGCAACATGAATGCAGCAGGAGTGCACGCGCAGCATGGGCATGTGCACTTGGCCCCAAACATGCATGGGCATAAGCACTTGGCCCCAAACCGAAATAACCTTATGGGGCCAATTACAGATGAATGGGGAGTTGGAAGAGGACGGCATGGGAGCGATCAGGCCGGAGGGGGCTGGAGGAAGCCCCAGGTATGTATATTTTGTTGTTTTAGCCCCATCTCAGGTTCCTTTTTAATTTCAGACATGGTTGTTTAAGGCAAACCTGAAGTGAAAGAAACTTACCTAAAGAGAGGGAAGCCTCTGGATCCTATTGAGGCTTCCCTCCCTGCTAGAGATGGCCCGAACGGTTTGCATGCGAACTTATTCGCGCGGACATCGCGGGTTTGCATTGAACCGCAAACTTTTATGCGAGTTCGACCCGCCCCTATACTACATCATTGGGCTAAACTTTGACCCTCTAAATCACAGTCAGAAGGCACATGGCAGCCAATCAGGCTGCACTCCCTCCTGGAGCCCCCCCCCCCTTATATAAGGCAGCAGCGTTGGCCATGTTCTCACTCAGTGTGCTGCTGTGAGAGAAGGGAGAGACATTGGAGAGATAGGGAAAGCGATAGGAGGTCTGGTAGCTTGCTCCTTGCTGATATTTGTTCATGAAAAGCACCCCAAAACAGCTCTTTTGAGAGCTAATGTTCTTGTGATGTGTTTTTTTTTTCTGGCCCACTGACACTGCATATACAGCCCTGTCTGTCGCAGCTGCCAGCTGGTTCTTGCTAATTGCTATACTGTGCTAGGCCCAGCCCATTCAGTGCCTAGTGTGACCACTGCACATTGTATGTATTATTATACCAGTCACTGCATACCATTCACTGCCCCTGTGTGACCGCACTCTGTTTTATATAGCAGTCACTGCATTGTTATACCAGCAGTCACTGCAACCTTTTCACTGCACCTGTGTGACCGCACATTGTATTGTACCAGCAGTCAGTGTATACCTTTCACTGCATCTGTGTGACTGCACATTATATTAGTCAAGTCAATGCATACCTTTCACTTCATCCCACCCCAATATGCACAAAACAAGAGGCAGAGCCAGAGGCAGGCCACCCGGCAGGTCTGTTCGAGGTCATGCTGTCATGATTTCCTGCGGCCCTCAACCAAAGTAGAGTGTTCAGAAGAAGGCATGTGCCATCAACCCCCAATATTGTCAGGACGTAGTTGACTATTTATCACAGAACACCTCATCTACCTCAGCTTCCGCACGGAAGCGTGATATATCTTCCCCCTCCTGCTCTGATTCCGGCACCCCACCTCCGTTGGCAGCCATCACCAAAGTGCAATCATCCCAGAGCTCAGAGGTGTGGAAATTCTTTTGTTTGTCTGCCTCAGATGAGAGCGATGCCATCTGTACTCTCTGCCACCGAAAATTGAGCCATGGAAAGACCAAGACCCGCGTAGGGACAACTACCTTACGAAGGCACATAATGAAAAAGCACAAACTGCAATGGAATGACCACCTGAGAAAAAGCAGCACACAAAAGCAAAGCCACACATCGCAGTGGAAGATACCAGGCCGGTATTATTTCTCAAAAAAGGGCAATACTCAAACTGTACCGTGATGTTGAAAGGCAAGTGGTGTCATCTCTGGCACAAAGTGTTAGGTCAAGGGTCCATCTGACCACGGATGCCTGGTCGGCAAAGCACGGTCAGGCCTGCCCGAAGACTAAGTCAGTCCCCACACACAGCATCTCTGCCTGCACGCCGTGTGACTGCCTGCCCCAAGACTAAGTCGGTCCTCACACAGCATCTCTGCCTGCAGACCGCTTGACTGCCTTCTCCGCCACCACCAACAGGGTCCAGGACTCCAGGTGGATTCCTGAATTTTTAAGGCCGCTGCTAGCAGCGGCCGCTATAATTATTTTTCTGGTGCGTGTACATGCCTGCCTAATTTTTCTGGCTGTACTGCGGCTGCAACAACAAAACAAAAGGCATGTACATGTTTCAATTCCCCTTCGTGATCGTTACCTTGCCACGGTGAAGGGGCTTGCGTATCACAATGAAGCAATGACCGGCTAAATGAGTGTGTTGGGGGGCACATCCAAGATAATAAGGTCGTTGCTTCATTGAGGACAGACCAAATTAGATCAGCTGGACACTCAGTCACTGTTGTTCTGTCATTGAGCTACCTCAGCCCGACCATATAGGCTTGAAAACCGCCATCGCCTGCACCCTCACCATGGTGCGCACCAGTCCAGCACGGCCTTCACTACATAAGCAGCTGTTTGCGGTGCATTACACAGTGAGTTTAGTCTGTAAGTGTGAAGCAGTACACTAATTACACTACCTGATTGATGTATACACACGCAAGATGTTTTAAAGCACTTTAGGCCTCCAATTTAGCAATGCAGTGTGATTTCTGCCCTTAAAACCCTGCTGTGCGTCAAATCCGTAATTTTCTCCGGGACTTTTGGTGTGTATCCCACTCTGCCATGCGCCCCTGCAGGTGTTAGACCCCTTGAAACATCTTTTCCATCACTTTTGTTGCCAGAATTACTGTTTGTAATTTTGGAAGTTTGCCTGCCCATTGAAGTCTATTGCAGTTCGCGATGTTCGCCGGTTTGCAAACTTTTTTTGCATATTCGCATTTGAGGTTCACAAACCGAAAGTCAGAGATTCGAGCCATCTCTACTCCCTGCTCTGATGTCCCCCGTCGATGAGCAGGGCCCCCTGGAAGATTAGCGACAAGGCATTGAATTCCTGCCTGTGCATTCGCAGTAAGCCGGAGCCGCGGGCTCTGTGGCCATGCTCACGTGTCTACTGCGTGGCCATGCTGCAAGAAGATGAGCTGCGCTGCCCTGATGTGGTGAGGGGCTTTGCTCAGGAACGGGGGACACCAGGCCAACGAGGGAAGCCTCAATAGAATCCTTAGACTTCCCTCTCTTCAGGTGAGTATCTTATTTTGGTCCAGAGCTTTGGCTCAGGATCACACTGCCTTGGCATCTGTACCCAGCACCCGCCGTCACCATCTGTGCCACTCTCTACTCACTGGTATGTTCACCGTTCAAGCTGTTGTGGATTATGCATGTGCCGCATGTACTATGTAACAAAGCATTTGAATGAAAGTAGTGTTTTATAGCAGTGCCAGCATCTTCTATTCTCTGTCTATGCAATGTTGCTGAACCATGTACGCTAGAGCAGGCTACGAACACTAAGCGAGAGAGGACACACATTCAAGCCACCATTGCACTGCTCATCACCTTGCTTTACGCTGTAATGCCAACCTGCTGCTTCTACCAACCTGCTGCTACTACTCCATCTTCACTTTTTATTATTATTTAGTATTTGAATCCCAGCCAAGTCAACATCTGCAAGGAGTTTGTATGTTCTCGTGTCTGCATGGGTTTCCTCCCGGCACTATGGTTTCCTCCGACACCCCCAAAACATACAGATACGTTAACTGGCTTCCCCCTTTGTTGGCCCTAGAGTATGATACATACACTACACGATACATACATTGACATATGACTATGATAGGGACTAGATTGTGAGCTCCTCCGAGGGACAGTTAGTGACAAGAGAATATATACTCTGTACAGCGCTGCATAAGATGTCAGCACTATATAAATACTAAATAATAATAATATTTATATAACGCCATCATTTTCTGCAGCGCTGTAAAGAGTTTATAGTCTTGCCACTTAACCATTTTTGCCACCCGGACGTGAAGCTCACGTCCGGGCGGCTGCTCTGCTGCGGTGCCGCGCTTTGGCGTGCGGTCCCCCGGTAGCCCTGGGATCAGTGAACGGGAACATGGTTCCCGATCACCGATCCATGTCCCCAGCAGAAAAACCGAAGAGCTCTTACTAGAGGCTTCAATCTTTCTGCACGTAAAATTTTCTGCGTCATCTTGTGTTTCCAGTTAACGAGAAGCACAAGGAGAAAAAAAACCTCAATGTGGCCATCTTGTGGCCAAATAGTAAAACTACATCTACATATTTTCTATACAATTTACACATATAGTAACATTAAACATTAACTGCTTATTTCCCACACCAAAATATTACCCAAATCAAATGTTTAATGGAAAAAAAAAATTACAATAAAAAAAAAAAAGACATAAATAGTTACCTAAGGGGCGGAACTTTTTAAATATGCATTTGAAGGGGGGTATTCTACCAATATTTTTTAAATTATAAGCTTGTAAATAGTGATGGGTGCAAAATGGAAAAAATGCACCTTTATTTGAAATAAAAATATTGGCGCCATACATTGTGATAGGGACAAAATTTAAATGGCGCCCTAATCGAGAAAAACGGGCAAATAAAATACATAGGCTTTAATTATAGTACCATGGATTATTTTGAAAGCTATAATGGCTGAAAACTGAGAAATAATGAATTGTTTCCATTTTTTTTCTTATTAATCCTGTTAAAATGCATTTATAAAAAAAAATTCTTAGCAAAATGTACCACCCAAAGAAAGCCTAATTAGTGGCGGAAAAAACAAGATATAGATCAATAAATTGTGATAAGTAGTGATAAAGTTATTAGCGAATGAATGGGAGGTGAAAAGTGCTCTGATGCATAAGGGGAAAAATCCCTGCGGGCTGAAATGGTTAAAGAGGAACTCCAGTGAAAATAATGCAAAAAAAAAAAAGTGCTAAAGTGCTTAATTTTTACAATAATTATGTGTAAATGATTTAGTCAGTGTTTGCCCGTTGTAAAACCTTTCCTCTCCTTGATTTACATTCTGACATTTATCACATGGTGACATTTTTACTGCTGGCAGGTGATGTCAGTGGAAGGAGATACTACTTGCTTTTTTGGAAGTTGGAAACAGCGGTTATTTCCCAAAATGCAACAAGGCTCTTACAGTGTGATGTCAGCACCCTGGTGCTGACATCACACTGTGCGAGGGGTTTCACCACAATATCAGCCATGCAGAGCTTGCTGATGATCTGTTTGAGAAAATGAATATATTTCTCATGGGAAATCAGGTATCAGCTACTGATTGGGATGATGTTCAATTCTTGGTTATGGTTTCTCTTTAATTGCCCTTCTCACAGTCTAATGCCCAGAGCCGGGACTAGGTCCTCCAGCACCCAAGGCTGAGACAGCAAAGTGCGCCCCTCCATCCCTCCCACCCCAGCCATCACACACTGATTGCTATTAGACTAATAGGTGCCCCAGGGCCCCCAACCTCCCCAACACCTTAATCTCCAGTTATCTGGCTTGCAGTCACTGCTATGTAACCCCTTTTCTTATTTCTTTCTGCTTCAAACACAATTGGGAATGACAGCTGAATGAATTGTGCACCCCCTCCTACACTGCGCCCTGAGGCTGGAGCCTCTCCAGCCTCTGCCTCGGCCCGGCCCTGCTAATGCCTATCATAGTCATATGTCTATGTACTGTATGTATCATGTAATGTATTTATCAGGGTAGTTTAGGGCCAATTTTAGGGGGAAGTCAATTAACTTACTGGAGTGCCCGTGTGGCCTCCAGTATGTAGGAAAAACAGAAAGAGAAGGTAAGAGGAGGATATATGAACACATACATAATGTGGAAAAGGGAGAAATTGATCATTCTGTACCAAACCACTTTAAAGAACGAAACAATAAGGACCCTAGTGGTATGAAATTTTGTATAATTGATCAACTACAGATGCAGTGGCAGGGACAAAATAAAGATAGGGACTTATTAAAACTGGAAAATGAGTGGATCTACAAATTAAAAACTATGAAACCTAATGGTCTCAATGTTGACTTCAGCATAAACTGCTTTATTGATAATTCATGAAGTGGACTAATATAATGGATATGTGATGTGCAATAGAGGATAGTGCAATAGAGATCTAGCACTTTATTATTATCTTAAATATTTAGCAATTACTGTGAATGGAACTTATTTTTATGTGATTATATCAATATAATGTATTTTATAGGTGGTATCACATTTGGCCACTAGATGTCACTATAATCCTAACTGGTGGTCACCTAAGTGATTTATATACTTTTTATTATCTATGAGGAGTCTGTTTATGTATTTTTATATGTATGTGCATAGATTTATGTTTTTGACTTGTTTTTAATATTTTAATACTTTAGAGCTTTAGATGAGCATTGATGTGCGCCGTGCTAAAACTACATTACCCATAATACATGTCGTTATAGTCAGGTGACTAGCAGGCATCCTCTGATCAACAGGGAAGCCTTGCTAGCACTTGGATGGCGTCTGGCGTCCAATGAGTAAGTGCATTGCCGCCAGCCAATCATGCTCCAGGCTGGACGGCCATGTGATCTTGCTATCACCTAGATGACGTCAGGCGGCCAATGGGAAAGTGTTTTGCCGCCAGCCAATTGTGCTCCAGGCTGGCTGACCATGCGACGTTAGGCGACCAATGGGAAAGCGTATTGCCGCCAGCCAATTGTGCTCCAGGCTGGCTTGCCATGCGACCCCGCCTATCCAATAGGAGTTTTGCAGTTTGCCGATGCTGAAGTAGCGGCGGCGAGCGGCGGAAGCCTGCAGGATGCAACCTAACTGACAGGTACAAACTAGATTATATATTAGCCCATATCTGCCCGCTCTCCTTTATCCCCTGATGACGGCATACCGCTGAAACCTGGTTGGGAAGGAGAGAAGGGCTATATCTCTGGAATGACCTATAAGGTTAATGTATAAGGTGCACTGAAGTGAATACTGGTGCAGATACCTTATGTGCGATTGAATGCAAGGAGGGTCCAGTGTGCATGGACCCTCAAATGTAAGTTGCTGTTTTAGCATTTGTGAAATATCTTTTAAATAAATTGTCATAATCCCCTGTTGCAAAGTAACTTAAGCATGTGTTGTGGTTTGTACCCGTGGTGGTGGCCACACTGTTATGTTGTGCACTGGGTGACTGCAGGCTGCAACTGGAGGGGTGTTATAACATACAGCCCTGAGGATTACAAAAACTATATGCCTATTTCCATGTGGATTGGATGAACCTTTGGCTGCGGAATTATTGTTGCTGTCTAGCGCTCAAGTTTTTTTCTTCAAGTACTTTATTGTTTCCATACTTTCTTGAAGCTGCAGACAATACGAAAATTATTAGATAACCATGGATGTATTTTACTTCCTGGAAACTCGTGCATATGATCTAGATAAGGTTTTTAATCAGGAACAGTCGAATGATAATTTGGAATCGCAGAGGAAATCTCTGAATCTTGTGTCTGAAAAGAAATTATTACTTTGGTGGGAGATAGTATCACTAGAAAGACAAAAGAATGATGGGTACATTCCCCGCAGATTAAGATGGGATTTCTGCCCAAATGAACAAGAGACTAAATATGTATCACGAGATGAGTGGCAGGAATTCTTTGACAAATGTGGGAAAGAGCTTATTGACATGCTGTTGAAGGCTAAGAGAAGAAGAATGAATGATATTAATAAAAATATAGATGAGATTAAAACCAGGCTTGAACCAGTGCGTGAACTGGAGGACTTTAAAGGGAACCAGAGATGAACGTTTCACACAAAATAAACATATCAGTTGATAGCTTGTAAAGAATAAATGCTCTACCTGATAATTTTGCCGCTTTGGTGTGCCTTTTTTAGTGTTTTTTATCCATTATTGCTCCAGGAAAAATCAAATATGGCCGCCGGCTCATATCCCTTCTCCTTCCGGGTTATATGAGTTTTGGATGTGCTGTCTAGGCTATATGAGACTAGGCTGCTATCTAGGCTATATGAGAAAGGCTGCTGTGTGCTTTCATTTTGGTATGATGTACTGCCTGTAGGAAGTGTCTCTCATAGGAATGAAACTGCCGTTATTATCAGTATCTAGTGCACACAGAGCACACAGGGATCATATTACAGCCACAGAGCTTCTCTCTCAGCAGAGCAGCCCCTCCCAGTCATCACAGCTCTCAGTATGCAAAGCAGGAAATATAAGCCAGGAGAGGGGAAGGCTTGGGCTTGAAAACACTTCACAGAAGAGTGACTCAGCTATAATGATTCCAGGTCAAACCTCGACTGAATAGTCGGTGGATTCTTATCACAGCTGCTAATAGACTAATTAAGCAGATAACAATGAAACTAAAAGCAGGGTAGGTGTTTACTGTCATGTTCCTACTGATAAATGTAATAAAATACATGAGGGTGCTTCATCTCTGGTTCTCTTTAAAGTGGATCCGAGATGAACTTTTACTCCTTGCATAATTGTGTTCCTTACATATAGTTTATAGGGCATTCCTCAAGGCAAATACTTGTTTTGTTTTGTTTTAATACTCTAATTCCCTATAAACTAAACAAGCCACACCCACAGCTTCTCCAGAGTGCCTTGGCGCTTGCAAGGGATTGTGGGATTTCAGTCTGGGCAGGTGTAAAAGGTGTTACTAGCTATAGATTTCAGAGGCAGAGTTTTCACAATCTGAAAGCTGCAGTGCAGATACAGATCAGTTGCCTGTGTAATGGAGGAGATAAGAGTGGAGTTTTCACAGAATATGCAGATTAGCATGCCTAGATACAGATAAGCTTGCCTGTGTGTGTAATTGTGTAATAGTGACAAGCAGAAAACATGTCTGCTCCCATTGTATCACAGGAAAAATTATTAATATACTGTTGAAGCGGTTTGAAGATAGATTTGCTGTGTAAACTATCTAAACTTTAGATAAGATATATAGACAAGTCACTTGTTATATTTAGTTTTTTATCTCGGATCCGCTTTAAGAGCATGTCAACCGACTTACATCATCACCTGAAAAGGGTGGATGATGAACTCAGAAACGAGAAACAAAAGAAATATACCCGGGATTTCAATGACTATAATAATAAAGTAGCTTATAAGTGGCAGCAGGTTAAAAACCCTACCCCCACCCCAGTATCCACTGGTGAATTACCTATAAATAACGATAAAAATCCGGATAAAATAACCGTACCACCTAATAAGGTGATTAACATCAAGAAAGGTGCACCACTTCCTCAAACACCTCGCACCCCCAAATCTCATGTATATTTTAAGAATTGGAATCAACGTAAGGGGAACCAGACTCCTTATCAGAACTTGAGGCCCCAGTGGCAAAATAAACCTTTCACACAGGGCCCAAGAAAATATTTTAACCAGCATTTTAATCAATATTTTGACCAAACTAATCAAAATTATTACCAACCGCCACCAATACCCCCTAGAAAGAGATATCTTGGACCTCCAAAAAAACAGTTTGGATGGAAACCTAAACCAAGGTATAATGCAGATAAACCATGGCAGAATCCTGCTATCCCAGTGTTCAATAGATTTAGTGCATTGGGCCAAGATGGTGCCCCTGAAAAACAGGGACCAATAGTAAACACATTTGACCAAGATTTTTCAGGGACAGGCCCCTCAAAGCCACGCAGAAAACGTTCAAACAGCGAGGACGAGGGGTCAGAGGCGGATTTAGAAAACAAAGGCGCAAACAAAAGGCAGAAAGCCAAATAGGTAAAGGGATTTACAATTTGAGTAGCAAAGAACTGTCTAAAGATGAACTAGTTATTTTGGACAAGGGACTGAAGTTTGCTCCACAAAAATCCTTGAATAAGTTCCAATTACATATTGATGCCCATAAATGTATTAGAAATCTTAATATCAAAAAGTTTTTTAGCAGTAGAAGTGCACCAACTACATCTACAGTAGATTTAAGTGTCAATAGACCTTTTCTACATAGTGGACTGAAGAATAAGTCAACATTTAATCCGCAAAATACAAATAGTGGTGTAATAGATACGTTTAAGAAAGTGATCCTACAAGACTTTGAAAAACTACCAGTGAGAACTACATGCATGGATCCTAAACTGAAAAATGCACTGAGTATGCTATCAAAAAATAAAGAAATTACGATTAAACCAGCAGACAACGGTGGGGGTGTTGTCGTGATGGACACATGTAAGTATGAAGGGATGGTGAATAATCTACTAGGTGATCGAGAAACTTATGAGATACTGAAATCCGATCCAGGGAGGAAATACTATGAGCAATTAAAATTTTTAGTAAAGAAAGGATCTGATGACAGTATCCTGATTGAAAAAGAAGCAAAGCACCTGATACCATCATATTATCGGACACCAGTCATGTACTGTATGCCGAAAATGCATAAAGATAGCATAAATCCTCCTGGAAGACCCATTATTAGTGGGATTCAATCTATTACAGCAAGGTTAGGACAGTTTATAGACACATTTTTACAACCTATTGTCACACAGGTACCATCATACCTGAAAGATTCAAAACATCTGATTCAGATTTTGGAAGAGTTGCATTTTGATACCCCATATATTTTAGTGACAGCAGACGTATCCTCGTTATATACAGTTATAGAACAAAAGGCCGGACTTGAAGCTGTTGAATATTTTTTAAAAGCACAAGACACTTTCAGTAATAACCAAATACATTTTTTGATGAAAGCATTAGAATTTGCTTTAACCCACAACTATTTTTGGTTTGATAAGACCTATTACTTGCAGAAAATTGGTGTTGCAATGGGGGCGCGGTATGCCCCCAGTCTAGCTAATCTTTTTATGGCAAGGTGGGAAGAAAAATTTATACTTGAAGAACAGCATTCAGATTTAATTTTGTGGAAACGTTTTATAGACGATGTCTTTTTTATCTGGAAAGGGGATATGGACTCTTTAAAGGCTTTTATTACTTTTATTAACTCCAATGAAGATAATCTGGTGTTTAATTGTGAATTTAGCACTGATAGTGTCAATTTCTTAGACCTGGTTATTACTAACCAGAGTGGTCAATATACTACAAAAACCTATTTCAAGAAGACAGACCGGAATAGTTACATTCCTTTGGACAGTTGCCATCACCCTAATTGGCTGAAATCGATACCTCGCAGCCAATTCTTGAGACTTTTTAGAAATTGCACTGACCTAAGGGATTATACACAACAAACAGACATTCTGATAACTCGATTCTTGGAGAAAGGATATGATATGACATCCTTGGAAGAGATACGATCAGAAATAGGTACAATGGACAGGCATAAGATTATCCATGGAGATCAGATGAGGATGGAAGAAAACATAAATATGACAATAGTGAAGAATAAAGAACTGAAAGATTATGGTCAATTATCATTTATTACGGATTTTAATATACAGTTTAATGATATTAAAAAGATCTTAATGAAACACTGGCACTTATTACAGCTTGACCCAGATCTGAAAGAAATAGTGGGAACTAATCCTGTGTGTTTTTTAAAAGGGCATCAAATTTACAAAATATATTGACCACTTCATTTAACCAGTAACACAAACATAGACCTCATGAGACAATTTCTGCTATTTGGTATCATGCCCCTAGGCTTTCAATCAAAACACCATAAGCACCAAAAGAAAAGGGAAAACCTGTCTGAGCCATAAATAATATCTCGAAGGACAACACGAATCTCAGTGGTTAAATTACATAATCTTTATTAGCAAACAAACAAGATAAATAAAAACAATTAAATGCAATCTCCTGGTATGTGTCAAATGTTATTGGCACTATCCACCTCTGGAACAAAGTTGAAATAAATCACACTAAAATAGTATACAATTCACAAGGGCCAGATGCCACATATTGTGCACAAATGTGCAAATAATATTCCTTTTTCAAGTAAAGTGCTTCCGTGCAAACAAAATAAATCAATAAATCAATATAAGTGCTGCGTGCATGCCCGCGTCCACGCCCAACAGCGTGGGCGCCCGCATACATACAGCATGTGCAAACCATACAAATATTGTAAACTAGTGAAAACTGCTGGGCCTTGAAGAGCCTGTTTTAAATAAACTGAACAAGCCTGTGCTGAATTTTTTTTTACCCAAACAAACCTCCGTGCAATGTACTGAGAAAGGATCCTCAGTCAAGTCAAAGTGCTGTGTGCTATATACAGAATGCTGCTAAAAAAAATCACTGTGGTTAAAAAGGCATCGCTTACCCAGAAAGACGTTCAGAGGGGGACCCCAGAGAACACCTAACGCGGTCGCAGCTTGCGGCTGCTTCAGAAGAGGCTACTGACAGCTTGCCTGTCTGCTGTATAAATAGGTAGTGCTAGAGGGATGGGGAGCGAGCACGGCCGTACTCTCGATGTCGGAGGGCGTGCGCTCTGATTGGTGCACGTCCTTCGCATCCGGGTGAGGGATGATGTCATATTTCCGGGATCTCTGCGCATGCGCTTGCGTTCCACTGTATCTCCGTTCCACAGCCGACTGTAAGGCCAAACCTACGTATTTATCCCCACCCCTAGCTCGTCATCACCCATCCAATAACACTTAAAGTATACTCCAATTGTGATCCTTTCTGTCCCTCATATATAACTATAAATATCTATTATTAAGTTGTGTATATACATGTATTTTGTACTTTTAATTACAACGAAACACTGTTCAGGTTAAAATTAGCCAACACTGCCATCTATTGTTTGGAAAGCGTCGGTGCAAATCCAAAGTGGTCCCACAGCAATATTTCTTCATTCTTGTATTAAATGGCAATAGAGTTTTGCAGTTTGCCGATGCGGAAGTAGCGGCGGCGAGCAGCGGAAGCCTGCAGGATGCAACCTAACTGACAGGTACAAACTAGATTATATATTAGCCCATATCTGCCCGCTCTCCTTTATCCCCTGATGACGGCATACCGCTGAAACCTGGTTGGGAAGGAGAGAAGGGCTATATCTCTGGAATGACCTATAAGGTTAATGTATAAGGTGCACTGAAGTGAATACTGGTGCAGATACCTTATGTGCGATTGAATGCAAGGAGGGTCCAGTGTGCATGGACCCTCAAATGTAAGTTGCTGTTTTAACATTTGTGAAATATCTTTTAAATAAATTGTCATAATCCCCTGTTGCAAAGTAACTTAAGCCTGTGTTGTGGTTTGTACCCGTGGTGGTGGCCACACTGTTATGTTGTGCACTGGGTGACTGCAGGCTGCAACTGGAGGGGTGTTATAACATACAGCGCTGAGGATTACAAAAACTATAAGCCAATTAACTTATATGTGTTTTTGGGATGTAGGAGAAAACCGGAGTGCCCGGAGGAAACCCACACAGATACGAGGAGAACATACATACTCTGGGCAGATAATGCCCCCTACTGGGAGACCCACTACCACTACACCGTGCTGCCCACTTTAAGATTCTGTAACAGTGGATTACAGAAAGGGCCTTTCTGAACAGTTATCCACACAAAAACCTCATAGTTAAGGCAGCAGATGTATTCTAGAAATGTCCACGATTTTAAAGTTTGCATAATTCTAATTCATGTTCTTCAGAAACCTGTTGTATTTCATGTCTGCTTGCATGAGCTCACTGGCTCCAGCCTGATGATTACCTGACATCTAACTGCTAAACAGTAACCAGCTGTCATCTTCATGTTTACTATTTACCTGCATCAGTGTTTTACTTCAGCTTACATCTGGAAATATGCCTGAAGAAGGGGGCTAGATCCCAGACAGCTTGCATCATTTAACTTTATCAGTTAGCCATTAACCTCCCTGGCGGTAATCCCGAGCTATGCTCAGACTTCCTACCGGGAGCGCTAGGCAGAGTAGAGTGGACAGCGGGCATCTTTTACTCACCTCCCGGGGATCCAGACGTTGGTAGCCATTCTCCTTGTCCTCTGAGACTCTGAAACACCCTGGCGAGATCGCCATAGTTGATCTCACCAAAAAGTTACAGCGCTAGGCATAATTGCAGCGCTGGAGCCCATGGAGGTGAGTGAGAGCAGGGGCTGCTGCAGGCATTCTGGCAGCATGATTTTTTCCCCTGATTTTAGGGTCTGAAACCTGTTAAAAAGGTAGGGGTTTAAAAGGTATTACTTTTACAAGACTTTGTTTTTTTCTAACTACATAATTCTAATTGAAGTAATAACTTTTGGTGTTAATGGAGTCTTCAACAAAAATGTTTCACGTACATGTGAACGATAAGGCCTTTTTATGCTAACTTGTGTTTTCTGCCAACAGTGATGGGTACTAAAAATGCCAATATTCTTTTCATAATAATTTTCGTGAAAAAAAAATGCATTTTCACTGTAAAAATAAAGATTTTCTTGCCTTTTTGTGCATTTTTGCCATATTGCAAAAATGCAATGTATTTTCATGAACATTTTAATTTTAAAATGGATCTTAAAACGCAATTTTCGATGCGAAAATTACTTTGGCAAAAACTCACGAGCAATAATGTTTGCCAGCACAAGTTGTTGCGGGGATTACACTCTCATGACAAGCCCAGGTCCAAAGCACAGGATGCCAAATCATATAGACCCTTTTTGTAAAGCAGTGATAAATGTGCAAACTGACAGTTTTAATTGTTAAGTTGGTGTTTATAAAGATTCTTTTCTTGCACAGCATATCATTATCTTTTGAATAAAATAACTATGGCGCTTGAAAGTCTATGGGCAATGGAGGATTTTGCAATAGGGAGTAACACCTCCCCCAGGGCCGGATTTGTTGAAGGTGCCAATCGACTACATATGATAAATTTGTCAATTGTTTTCTCAATTGTTTTCTCAATCTGTTTTGCTGATCGATTCCATCTGAAATGATCAGATTGGTTATCATTTTTATTCCATTTTTGGGCCCAATGGATGCTTTGAGATCAGAAGGTTAATCATTCTGTAAAATTAAAAAGTGAATGGGCACTTTAACATAGCTCCCAACTGTCCCTCTTTGGGAGCCCTCTGTCCCTCTTTCCTCCTCATATATGTCCCTCTTTCAGGACTTTGTCCCTTTTTCTATGTAAATATATGTATTTCTCTACTAAAAAAATGTGTTTGTTTGACTCTAAACTTTATTTCCATCCTTTAAATTAATAGATTACTATTTGTAAAATGTTAATATGAAGGAAAATGAACCAGGATAGAAAGGACCAGTGTGGTTAGAATTATAACACAACATATTTTTCTTATGCAATCTTTATGGTATGCGTGACTAGGGGTGTGACGGGGGTGTGATCAGGGGCGTGGCTTAAGTGTCCCTCTTTCTCATTTTAAAAAGTTGGGAGGTATGCTTTAAGACCTTGGTGGTGCTCTTTTTAAACTACATAGCAAAGACCATTTTGATACCATCTTGACCTCTCCTTTCCTACTGTGCCCTTAATCCAAGTTTTCATTCTTCTCAGGGACATTACTCTTGCTGCGCCTGTGCCATGGGGTTTCTCTGATCTATCTGTTGGTCCCAGCGGCACTGTGTGACTTCCCCAGCCATCACTGGGTCACGCATGCTTTGATGTGACAAACTTTCTAGCCCCCACAGCTCTGCTAGGTCGGAGGTTGGACTTGAAGAGTGACCAGTGGTGACAGTGAGTGACACCTGACACCGGTACAGAAACACAAACGACTGGGGGAAGATCACATACACACCAATTACATGTAATTAATCTATCCCAGCACATTCTCACCTCGACTGAATTATTAGTTTTACAGAGGGGCTTGACCTTTTCACCAACTCAGATCTTAGACAAATTTGAATTGGTAAAATACTTACTGGTATATCTATTTTGCAGAAAATCCGCTTTTAAAAAGCATTTTGAATCACAAACAGAATTGGATCCTGGATTGAATGGAGGTGATCACCAAGCCCTGAATGATCTGATGGATTTATTGGATGAAAATCAAAATAATGCGGATATGGGGAGTCAAAGTACACGTCTTTTCAAACCAAGATCTAAATACATGCCCTGTTTTCAGAACTTTCCCACTATTAGGGCTTTCTTTGAAGTCATACTGCAATCAATTGCTAATACGAAGGTCCAACACAAAAGAGGTAATCTTAATAAAGGTGGCCATACACTGGTCGATTTGCCATCAGATTCGACCAACAGATAGATCCCTCTCTGATCGAATCTGATCAGAGAGGGATTGTATGGCTGCCTTTACTGCAAACAGATTGTGAATCGATTTCAGCATGAAACCGATCACAATCTGTGGTGGTGCTGCCGCTGCCACCCTCAACCCCCTCCGCATACATTACCTGCTTCGGCCGGCGCGAGTACCCCCTGTCACCGCTGTCTCTTCTCCGCTGGGTTCCGAACCAGCAGGCTTCACTTCTTTCTACCCGGGGAAGTTTAAACAGTAGAGTGAGCAAGCTAACAAGCCAAGAGCCTAACTAATCTTTCCCTATGAGAGAGTCTGATGCAGCTGTCACTTTACTAATTACTGCTGGCACACGAGTGAGTGTAATGGCCGGCGGAGCCTGCCTAATATAAGGGGGGGAGTGGCTCCGGTATTGAGTGTAGCCTGATTGGCTACAATGTGCCTGCTGACTGTGATGTAGAGGGTCAAAGTTGACCCTAATGGAGCATTATAGGGCGAATCGAACTTCTGCAAAAGTTCGGGCCATCTCTACTAAGGTACACAAAACAATCAGTAACCCTCCAAATAGACCCATTATATCTGGCATCAGCAGTTTGACAGCTCCCTCTTGTACATTTCCTGGATTTTTTCTTGCAGCATCATGTGACTGCTTTGGACTCATATCTTCAGGACAGCTTGGACCTATTACGAATAATTGATGACACCATACTTCCTCCAGGTACTTTTTTGGTTACCTGTGATGTGGAATCATTATATACGAACATTTCTCACCAGTGGGCAATATCCACCACCAAATACTTCTTACAAATGGAAGACCAGACCAACTCGGACCTCCATATTATTATTATTTATTTATAAAGCGCCAACATATTCCGTGGTGCTGTACAATGTAAGAAAACAAACAAGGGATACATAATGATACAGACAATGATATACATCAAATATGAACACTGATACAAAATACAGAACTGCTGATTATATTAGCAAATTTAACATGATGACTAGAATGTATAAATGCCTAACAGAGTGCAAGCAATTAAATTGATAACATTCCATGACACAAAAGGGTGAGAGCCCTGCCCTTGCAAGCTTACAATCTAAAGGAATGGGGTGGAAACAAGAGGTGGGGATGTATACAGTATATGTACAGGCAGTGCGTAATTAGGTTATTTAGTGGGTGCATGGCCTAAGCTAGAGAATATGCTTGTCGAAAAAGGTGGGTTTTGAGGGAGCGTTCAAAGATTTCAAAGGTGGGAGAATGGCGGATGTGCTGTGGAAGGGCATTCCAGAGGAGGGGTGAGGCACGTGAGAAGTCTTGTACACGTGAATGTGAGGAGGTAATTGTAGAAGAGGATAGAAGAAGCTTGTGTGCAGATCTGAGATTGCGGTTGGGTTGGTATCTGGAGACTAGTGAGGAGATGTACAGGGGAGAGAGATTATGGAGAGCTTTGTAGGTAAGGTTTAAGAGTTTGAACTGAATCCTCTCGTTAATTGGTAGCCAGTGAAGAGCTTGACAGAGAGGAGCACTGGAGCAGCAGAGGAAGAGCGAGAGGAGAGATGAATGAGTCGAGCAGCAGAGTTCAGTATAGAATTGAGCGGTGCTAGTCGGTTAGTTGGAAGTCCACCAAGCAATATATTGCAATAGTCCAATCCAGATATAATAAGAGCATGTACTAACATTTTGGTTGTGTCATGGGAGAGAAAAGGTCAGATACGTGCTAGGTTTTTGAGTTGGAGATGACAGGAGCTGGTTAGGGAGTTAATGTGAGGAATAAATAAGATAGAAGAATCAAATATTACCCCTAAGCACCGTGCTTTAGGAAATGAAGTTATAGACGTGTTGTTTACATTTATTGTAATATCAGGCAAAGAGGTGGACAGGGATGGTGGAAAGACTATTAGTTCAGTTTTATTCCTATTAAGTTTTAAGAAGCGAGAGGACAATTAAAGAGGATATAGCGGACAGGCAGTCGGGAACCCATGTGAGGAGGGAGTTAAGGTTTGGGGCCGAGAGGTACAGTTGTGTATCATCTGCATATAGGTGGTATTGAAAACCAAATGAGGTGATTAAGTTACCAAGACCGTGCAAGTAGATGGAGAAGAGGAGGGGACCAAGGACAGAGCCTTGAGGTACCCCTACAGACAGAGGATGTGAAGAAGAGGCCTGATCTGAATAAGAAACAGTGAAAGTCCTTCCAGAGAGGTAGGAAGATATCCAGGAGAGAGCGAGGTCCTTTATTCCTATAGATGAAAGGATCTGTAGGAGTAGAGTGTGGTTGACAGTGTCGAATGCTGATGACAGATCTAGAAGGATGAGTATGGAATAATAGCCTTTGGATTTAGCTGTGAGGAGATCATTGGCTACTTTGAGGGCTGTTTCTGTGGAGTGGTTTGGCCGGAAGCCAGACTGGAACTGATCAAGCAAGGAATTTGCAGATAAATACTGACTTAGTTCAACATTTAGATGCAAATGGAAGAAGTGACACTGGGCGGTAGTTAGCAAGTTCGGTGGGGTCTAGAGATGTTTTTTTAATTAGTGGTGTTACAACAGCCTTCTTGAGTGAGGATGGAAAAATTCCAGTGCAGATGAATAGGTTCCTACTAAACTTTTTACAGTATATACTTAAAGGGACACTGTAGGGGGGTCAGGGGAAAATGAGTTGAACTTACCCGGGGCTTCTAATGGTCCCCCGCAGACATCCTGTGCCCGCGCAGCCACTCACCGATGCTCCGGCCCCGCCTCCAGTTCACTTCTGGAATTTCAGACTTTAAAGTCTAAAAACCACTGTGCCAGTATGGTCTGTGTCTGCGCAGTACGCTCCTGGTGACATCAGCGGGATTGAGGACATGGCAATGCAGGCGCAGTGGTTTTCATACTTTATAGTCTGAAATTCCAGAAGTGAACCGGAGGTGGGGCTGGAGCATTGGTGAGTGGCTGCGCTGGCACAGGATGTCTGCAGGGGACCATTAGAAGCCGCGGGTAAGTTCAACTCATTTTCCCCCGACCCTCTACAGTATCCCTTTAACCACAACTACTTTATATTTAATGGGAAATATTACAAACAGCTTTGTGGCGTGGCCATGGGTGCCAAATGTGCACTGGCCATCGCAAACCTTTTCTCTGGGTTCTGGGAATGAGATGTAGTCTTTGGTGAGCAATTGTGGCATACCATCCCTATATCATGAGTTGGTATCATTACATTGATGACCTGCTAATTATGTGGAACGGTCCAGCAGATCTATGTCGACAATTCATTACAGAACTGAACACAAATGATATGAATATTTTTCTTACTATGCAGATGTCTCCAAGTGAAATTGAATTTTTGAATGTGAAAATTAAGATACAGAAAGAAGGCACACTTACCTCTGATCTCTTCCGCAAACCCACTGCGGTAAATACCGTATTTTCCGCCGTATAAGACGCACTTTTTCTCCCCAAAAAATGGGGAGAAAAAGTCCCTGCGTCTTATACGGCAAAGGCAGGGAATCCCCAACTTGCGAACGCCCGCCGCTATAAACCACCGCCATTGGGGATTCCCTGCCTGTGTGGGCAATCACTGTGCCTGGCTCCCCCGCGTGCCTTAGCTTTTCCCCTCTATTTTCCTCCTGCCCCCCTCCATGTGCGCTTCTCTCCGCCCCCCCCCCCCCCCCCCGTGTCTCCGATATGCCCGATGTAAATATTTCCCCCCTCCGGGTCTGCAGCTGCAGCGGCTTACCTAATACATGCCGCCGCGAAGTCTGCAGACACCCGGCTACTCCATATGTTTCCTCTACTGCGCGGCTACTGATGACGCAATCAGTACAGGCCGCGCAGTAGAGGAAACATATGGAGTAGCCGGCTGTCTGCAGACTTCGTGGCGGCATGTATTAGGTAAGCCGCTGCAGCTGCAGACCCGGAGGGGGGAAATATTTACATCGGGCATATATCGGAGACACGGGGGGGGGGGGGCGGAGAGATGCGCACATGGAGGGGGGCAGGAGGAAAATAGAGGGGAAAAGCTAAGGCACGCGGGGGAGCCAGGCACAGTGATTGCCCACACAGGGGGGAAGGATTTACACCGGGCATATCGGAGACAGGGGGGGGGGGAGCGGGGAGATGCGCACATGGAGGGAGGAAAATAGAGGGGAAAAGCTGAGGCATGCGGGGAGGCAGTCAAAGAAGGACACGTGGGGGGGCCAGGACACATGAGGACACATGGAGCCAGCCAGGACACATGGAGCCAGGACACAGGAGGACACATGGAGCCAGGACACAGGAGGACACATGGAGCCAGGACACAGGAGGACACATGGAGACAGGACACAGGAGGACACATGGAGCCAGCCAGGACACATGGAGCCAGTCAGGACACATGGAGCCAGGACACAGGAGGACACATGGAGACAGGACACAGGAGGACACATGGAGACAGGACACAGGAGGACACATGGAGCCAGCCAGGACACATGGAGCCAGGACACAGGAGGACACATGGAGCCAGGACACAGGAGGACACATGTGGAAGACAGGACACAGGAGGACACATGGGGAGAAGGAGCACACAGGACACATGGGGGAGAGGACACAGGAGGACACATGTGGGAGATGGCACACAGAAGGACAGATGGGGCACACAGGTGGAGAGATAAAGTACACAGGAGGACACAACATGTACAAAGACGCTCCTGGAATATAGACGCACCAGATTTAATATATATATTTTTTCCCAGGTTTTTGCCCTCTAAACTTGGGTGCGTCTTATATTCCGGAGCGTCTTATACGGCGCGAAATACGGTAGTTTATTGCACTCATCAGAGTGCACACAATAAATCATTTAAGGGCAATATTCCTGTTAGCCAATTCTACAGACTAAGGAGACTGTGCACAAATGATGATGATTTTTTTCAGACAAGCAGATGACCTCAAACAGAGACTCCAGTAATGGGGGTACCCCAGGAAGGTGATAAGCGAGCGTTCCACAGAGCTCGTATGAAAACACATAGTGAATTAATCAATCACAGACCAAGAAGATCGGACAATGTGGTAAGCACTATGTATAATATGGCTGGCTACAGATTTATAAGGCCCTAAGTGAAGCTTGGCCTATCTTTTTATCTGATGTGGACTTCAAAAAACGTTACTCCCTATCCATTATGGCCAAAAGGTGTCCTACTCTTAAGGATAGTTTATGCCCTAGCCATTTTAGAAACACAACAGGTAGAACAAAAAGATCCTTGGTGTCTGGAAGTTACCTTTGCTGGGACTATAATTTCTGCCCATTCATGAGACGACAGACCCTTATTATGGATTGTAGATCTACAGGAATGATCCATGCCCTTAAGTGCTTATGTCCCAAGCTATATATAGGTCAGACCAAAAATGCCATGAAAAAAGTATACAACAGCATCTTTCGAATATTAGATTAGCTGAAAGGGACTACAATGAAGGCAAAATTCTTACATCTGTTGCTGACCATTTTTTTCATGTTCATGGTTCTTCCTATACTGGCCTCCAGGTGTATGGCTTAGAACAGATAAACAGTTTTATAGGTAAGCAGGCCAAGATTTACATCATGGGAGCCTATATGCACAGATGTCCTGGCACCCTAGACTTCAACCTCCATGTACCTACAAACCCCCACTAAACTGCTCCGCGAGTGTGCTGGCTGTCCCAGCTGTCACCTCTCGATTACTTCCCATGATAGGCAGCTACATGTGCCCCATAGTATTAGGTAGCCAGAGCTATCCTCAGTATCAGGCGCGTAACTAGCAATCGCCGTGCCCCCCTGCAGAAATTCTAAGCGGGCCCCCTTCCCCCCGGGCCTGCTCAGGGCCGTTTTTGGGGACTGGAGGGGTTGCAGCATGAGTGGAGAGCTTGGTAGCATGTCGGTGGGGAGGGGGGATGTTCCCCCTCCTCTCTTACCTTGGACTCTCCCCTCTGCGCTCCCCTCCAGCATTGAATAGAGCGTATGCAGGCGGCTGGCAGCGGCAGATACATACCTTCCTTGTGTTCTACGGATGTTCCACTCTCTAGCTTCTGGCGCGACTTCCTGTATAAACAGGAAATCGCATCAGACACTGGAGGGAGAAACATCCACGCTGGAATGCAAGGAGGGTATGTATCTGCCGCTGCCCGCCGCCTGCATACGCTCTATTCAATGCTGGAGGGGGACGCAGAGGGGAAAGCCCGAGGTGAGGGAAGGGGGGAACGCCCCCCCTCCCCACCGACATGCTACCAAGCTCTCCCCTCATGCTGTGACCCCTCCAGTGCCCAAAAACTGCCCTGAGTGGGCCCCAGGGGGGGCCCAGGCCCCCCACGAGAGCAGGGGCTGCATCCCCTATTGTTACGCCCATGCTTAGTATTAAGTAGCTAGTGGTGACCCTGACTGCAGGGAGATCTTGTCAGTGGAATGCTGAGAGCAGGGCGAGTAACCTCTTCTTCAGGAAAAAGGGAGGCATTAGGGGAGGCGAATGAGCCGCCTTTCCATCACCAGGCGCCTGTAGGCAAGTGCCTACACTGCCTTATGGTACATCCCTGTACGGAGATATTGTTAATAAACTCTTACAAAAAGAGACAAGATGGATCTATAATCTACTAAATTTCCCAGGAGTCTAAATGAGGAGTTACATTTTTCTATAAAATTGTTGGTTTTTCAATAGTGATCTGTTTCCCTTTCAGAAATGGTGTGATTACCGTCTTGATGTGGACGCTGTCATGTGCTGCGTAACAACTATTCCTGTGATAACATGTAATTGATTATACTATGAGATGGACTCCTTTTGTTGGACCTCCTTTTCCTATGGACCTTCCTGGATCCCCTGGACTTGTTGGATTCACTCTGCTTTGATTGGCCTTTTCCGTCGTGTATTATGAACTCTGGGACTCTTTGCGCTGTTTACTCTGCGTCGTGACATTCAGGATTGCCCTCTTGATGCCATATACTGGAACTTTTCATGTAATACACTAATGGACTTTTACTATGTATGGCTCCTTTAATTGTGAATGATGTATCACCTATAATATGTGTGGCCTGCTTATTCATAATGGGTTGCATGACTGCTATTATTTATATACTGTATTATTGACTGTGAACACTACTGCGAAATAAGATTGACAGTATGCAACATCTCCTTATACAGTTTTGCCTTCTTTCTCCCATTATCTATTATGCACCTTGGCCATTAATGAATAATTTCTGTCCCTATGCCCTTTAGTGCTACTGGGCTTTATACATACCTACTTCCTGCGTTCCAGCGTGGTTCCGCTGTTACAGGAAGCTCTCCGGATTGGTTGGGGACGTCATCTGGCCGGCATTACATGTGCGGCTGTGGATAGCGGGCACATGTGACCTCCCTTTTCATTAATTAGTTCGGCACTAGACGCCAAACATGCTAGGAGTCTTCCCCTGCATCTCTTGAAAAAGCGGCTTGACCGCCACGATACCGGTGGAGCCATCCTCCGGGGGCTGTCTCCTCCGCTCCATGCTGATCCAGTCTTCCATTCATGGTCTGGGTGTAGTATTGCCTCTCATTGTACACTTCCATTTATGTTTCTGAGATCATAGTCACCTCATTCACAGTCACCTGTCAATCTTATTTCATGCATATTTTTAATACTGTTTGACCTTATGATGCACTTTACTGTATTACTTTTTTGATTAATTGGTCTGGTCCTAGAAGGACCTTTTCACTTGAGCATATTCACTCTTGATACAATACTTATGATCCCGGTGTTCTACACCTGTTGGTAGCTCTATCTGAGCACCACAGGTGGTGTCTATATTCATTCTTATACACCCACTATTGGTTTAATTGTTATGATACAGCTCCTAATAGGACAATGATATATAATATATGATGTTATTGTGGTCTTTGTGAAGAAGCATATTTTAAAAGCTTTTAAACTGTCTTATAGTGATTTTTTGATTATCTAATAAATTGTGATACTACTTTTTGATATCCATGTGTACTGCTAATTTATGGGCCATATACAGGGCTGTATTTACCATAAGGCACTGTAGGCACGTGCTTACAGGCGCCTGATGGTGGAAAGGCGGCTCACTTCCCTCCTCGAGTGCCTCCCTCCCTCCTTCCCTATGTAGAATCCTGATAAGAGTGTAAATGAGAGGTCACTTACCCAGTTTTCAGCATTCCATAGACGAGATCTCCCTTCAGTTAGGGGCACCTCTAGCTACCTAATATTGAGGTTCCTCTAGCTACCTAACACTAAAGGACATCTGTAGAAACATATGACTGTCAAGGGAAGTAAGGGAGAAGTGACAGCTGGGCCAGCCAGCATACTTGCAGTGCAGTTGGGGGGGGGGGGGGGGGGGGCGGGGGGTTGTAGGCCCATAGAGGACAAAGGTGCCAGGACATCTGTGCCTATAAGCTCCTGTGATGTAAATCCAGGCCTGGCCATATAGTGTTTGCTTGCTTGATAGACAGTGAGTGACAGCTTGCCTCAAAAGTCCCAGACACTTGCTTGACCACTGCAGTTAACATGTGTGGCAGCTTGACTACATGAGTGCGCCAGACCACTGCCCGCCCCTTGCTTCTTGTTGCCCTGGGCCATGGCCTTTGTGGCCTTGCCTGAAATCCAGCCATGACCTCCCCACAACTCTTACACCCCCCCTTCTTTGAGATTTTGTAAGCAGAGTAAGGGCTCGTTTCTATATGCGCACTTTTAATGCACCCGCTGTCAGAGGACATCAGACAGGGCATAGACTGCACTGCCTGATGTTTCCATACATGCGCTGCCATTCACCACTGAGTCGAAGCGCATGGTTGCCTGCATTTTTGCCCATTTGCGCCCATGATCCCTTTCATTATAATGAATGGGATCACAAGCGCCACCCTCGAGGAATCATGTGCAATGCAGAGCTCTGTGCTACATTTGTAAACAAGCCCTTAAGCATTGTAAGTTCATGCAAGGGAAAAGAAACCTTCATGTTCATTTCTGCTCCTCCCCGGATCATTAATACAAGCCTTGCTCATGTCATTTTACAGAAGCTGTGTAATTTAAAAAAAGGACTAATCTGGCATATTAGCTGAGTCCTCATTTCCATCAATTAACCACCTGTAAAATACATTTGCATGTTATTTGGATATTTATGCAATAAGTGTGTTCAGTGGTGAAATGATACATCAAGAGGCAGCTTGCAGATAACAGAAAGTTTATTGCAGAGCAGAAAGCAGAACAGATTTCAGGTACAGAAACATAAAAGCTGCAGGGAGATGTCACACTCAAAGAGAACCTGTAACATGACAAAGTATGGACAAGCTAGGAGTATGGTCAGAGTGCAACACCTTTATGGTCAAAGTGCAACACCTTGTTGTCTGTGCTACAAAGACACTGAAAACTGATCCTATACATACAGTATTTCTCAATTACTTCAGAGTAATACAATGTACATTAATGTGTAACCCACAACACAATAACCTACAAATTAATGAAGTGGATAGTACACCCAAAAAGGGCTGGCTTTCAGGCAGCAGGAACCTATATCCATAGGCAAATGCAGGTGGGGTGACGGTCATTACAGCTGCACAGAATCCCCTCTCAGACCGGGCCAGTGCAGTGTCTGGGGAGAGGCACAAGTTGAGACCCCAGAATATCTGCCGCTCACAACACTGCCCCCTTTTTTTACCTGCTACAATTGACTTTGGATGAAGCACCAGCAGTGTGTGTGCAGAGCATGGAGCAGCTCTGGGAAACTTAACAGAGTCAGGTATGAGCACTGTCCTGTATCCTGCTGTGTGAATACTTCACTCTCCCCTTCATTAGCAATATCGACTGTCCTCATTATTATCTGTATCCAAACTGCTCCTGATTGAGTAGATTGGACATTTAGGAAATAATTGTCAGATCTTGTCAGTCGGACGGGAAATTGCATTATGAGTACCCAGCCTGATGTCCTCCCTTATTATTTTACTGTATTGTAAATAAACTATGAGATGAAGTAGAGGAGGGGTATGACCTGATTGAATACAAACAGTCCTTATTCAAAATGCGTACAAAACTTTATTTATATTATTTATCCAAAATATTAAAACATGAAAGGTCTAAAAAATCCACCAGGCAACCCACCGCCCACATTAACCCAGCCAGTACCACCCCAAGCCCCCCGAAAAAAGGCTACACATCCACAACCACCAAATATTCCTAGGTCATGTGCACATGAACAGTACTAATGGCTGCGCAGCCTCTAATTGTAAGGCAGGAAGACTGTTCGTGATATATGAGTTTCACTGGGGAGCTTCACTCCAGTTAATATCTAGAGGCACACTTCATAGCAACAAAAGGAGTCACAAACAAATGATTTCTCCATATGACAGAAGGTTCCATATACAGTGCAGTCTGTGTACATGTGCCAGCTCAGTAGAACAAAGCGAGATCTTTATATCTCCATAGCTCAAAAATCACCACAGCCATGTGTAACCATGGCATAGACTGTTAGCAGCAAACATAGTAATGCAGGTTAGCCAGTCAGATAGAGTAGCAAAGCAAGTGAGGCAACAGTTCAGCGCATGTCAATGCAGCATGGCATAAGCAAATCAAATCATGGCAGAATGCATAGAGTGAAAGTTCATGCATAGATAGCGATGGTAAAGTTTCTGTGCAGCCATATAGTAGTTTGCTCCGTTAGGTTAGCCAATCAGGCAAAGTAGCAAAGCAGATGAAGCACCAGTTCAATGCATGTCAATGCAGCATGGCATATAGCAATGGTAAAGTTACTGTGCAGCCATATAGTGGTTTGCTCCGTTAGTAGCAACATATATGCCCTGTGGGCTCTTACTGTGTCCCCAGATGAAAAGGTCCAATGGCTTGTGGTGAGATATGAGCCAGCCAGCTAAACAGAGAATTGTGGTGCTGTGCGAAGAGAAGCCAGGGGCCCGGCTAGACGGCGTGGGAACATGAGGATGGCGTGACCATGATGGAGGACAGCGTCCTCAATCGATTTCGCCGGCTCTCCCGGCTTCTTCAGGAGGCGTGTCCCTCCGTAAACGATGCTGCGGCTAATTTTAGGCCGCCATCAAATCCGGTCGCAAGATGCGGCGCCCCCCGCCCCCACCCCAGGGCTAACGCGAGCAGGGGGGCGGGCAGACACGACGGGCGCGCCCAATAGCGCACATGGCGCGTCCGCCAAGCCCCGCCCACCCGCACGCAGGCCCAGGGGAGGGGGCGGGGGACGCCAGAGAGCAGCCGGATTGGACGGCGGCAGCACAACAGCAGCAAAGCATCCAGCCCAAACATAAATTTGCATTATATATACTTATGTGACAAAAGCATTTATCCTGATCAGAAGATAGAAATACATATAAAAAATAGCCAAATGGCAAAAATTATTTAGAAATATACATGACAGCATATGCGACTCCGCTCCACAGCAATGACTAGATTAGCCCCATCATATAGAGCCATGAATGTGCATAAGCGCACATTCTGACTCAGGTGGGGGCATGCTTTTAATCAGCAACTCAACATATCATAACATATTATAAAAGATAGTAACGCAGAGTACAATGGATAAGATGCTCCAGCGGGAAGCCCCAGGCCCCTCATCCCTGGACATGCAACACAGACACAGACAGCAGAGTGAAAAGCAGCCCCAACAAAGGATATATAGACCCAGTCACTGAAGTGGGAGAAAAGGGACGTAACTGGTATTTTCATTGAGGCCCGGTAGTTTAGTTGCCTCAAGATCAAAAATCCAACGTGCTTCTCGTTGTAAGAGTAAGCGATCCATATTACCACCCCTCACAGCATTGTGGATGCGATCCAAGCCAACAAAGTGCAAACACTGAAACTTACCTCCATGAGCGGACTTAAAATGTCTCGCTACGGGGGTAAGATTATTTAAATTTGTACTTTTAATACTTGCAATGTGTTGTGAAATTCTTAAACGGAATTCATTTTTAGTTTTTCCCACATAAAACGCCCCACATGGGCAGAGTAGCAGGTATACCACAAGGGTAGTACTGCAATTCACGTAATGTGGGAAATGCCATTTACGACCAACTGGTAGGCGAATTGATCTGCCCACCTGAAAGTATCGACATACTGAACACCCGCCACAAGTGTATATACCGGTGACCTTACAGTGTTTTGTGCTGGCCTGGGGATCCACAAAATGGCTGCTAACCAAAAAATCCCGTAAAGATGGTGCTCTACGGAATGAAAAAAGGAGAGTCCTTGTTACAATTGTACTTAATTTGGTGTCATTGGTGAGAATGTGACAGTGTTTCTCCAAAATTTTGGAGACCTCTCGATGTTGCGTGGAGAATTTCGTGCAGAATCTCGTGGCTTCCGATCTGTCTCGGGCGGTACGTCCACCTGTATCCAACAGGGCAGTTCTATCACTAGCATCATTTTACTGTATTGTGTGTGGCTGAGAGAGACCTTTCAGGAATCCCCCCTTGAAAATCCTGGGTTTGTCCCTGATATTTATCTCAGAAGAGGGAAGTTTCTGGATCCTAAAGAGGCTTTCCCCATCCTCCTCAGCCAGCCGGTTTGCTGCGACCCCTAAGAGAGGCCTCTCTGCTCACGCGTACTAACATCACCCCCTCTGGCTCTGGTGAAAATAGCCGAGCCCAACCGCATCCATGCTACTGTGCAGGCGCAGACACCTTGCACATGTGTAGTAGTGCAGAGCAGACAGGATACAGCCTAGCTCCTCCCAAGGAAGCCAAGTGGGTAGGTGCTGGTGCACCTGTGTGAGTTGTCCCAGCACTGGAACGGGGCTGCGGAGGAGGATGAGGGAAGCCTCTTTAGGAACCAGAGGCTCCCCTCTCCTGATGTAAGTACCCTTTAAGGGAACAGTTTTTTTTTCACTACAGGTACACTTCAAGCATTTACTATTGCATGAAAGTGTGTGTGTGCGTGCGTGCGTGCGTGCGCGCGCGTGCGTGCGTGTGTGTGTGTGTGTGCGTGTGTGTGTGTATGTGTGGATGTGTGTATGTGTCCCACGCACACAACAAGGAGGAGATTGTTATTGTTGACGTCTGTGTTGGAACAATCCTTCCTCTGGTCACATAGATACAAAAGATGAATGAGTTTCTCAGCTTGGGACTTTTGATTCTAAGCTCCACCCACAACCACTGAACGGTCAAATGTGAGAGCCTCTACCAGCCTTTGGTGCTTTGTCATTGGACTATTGAGCCAGAAAGGCACAATAGCAACCCATAGCTCTTCAGCACACATATCTTTACTCTAACACACCAGTACTTCCAGTATTTCCAGAGCTGCCTGACTGCTAAACTGGACTTTCTATTGTTTTACGTCTTGTTCACCTCTATTTGATATAGCAGAACCTGAGCTCTATTGCTCTATTTATTTATTTTTGTTTTGAGTCAAGATGCTAAAATGGAAAAAATGTCCAAAATCACAGAGCCACACAGTTCAGATCACATGTGATGGGACCAGAGCCCCATTGCAATGCACTGGTTATGCTATCACCTGGAAAACATACACGTTACTACATACAAAATATATATATATATCTTTATAGAATCTCCCTGTGTCTCTGCGTCCCATGTCCCAATCTGTGTCAGTGCTTTTGCGCTACTGCACAAGTTTTGCACTGACAGCTGTTGGGACAGGACACAGGATGAGCCAGGGCAGGGGGTGGGCGAACAGGCGTGTGTGTGCGCGGCGGGCTCGCGGTGGACTGGCGCATGCATGTGTGCTGCAATGCTGCAGAGGTGATTGACCTAGAGTCCGTTTTGAAATGGGCTTAGGTCGCATAGTATATATATATTTATACAAACACTATGGTAATGTGTAAAGTATGGAATGAAACGGGGTTACCACTACAGTTTTCATTGTAGCTGTATTTGTTACTCAGAGACACGGTTCTTTGGTGCACATATTGGTAAATAAAATACAATATTATTTTTTTTCCGTGACTCTCATGATATGAGATCAGAATTATTCCCAGCAAGAGAGAAAGTTACACATCTCATCCTTCCTCTGATCAGGATAATATAAATTCACAGAGAAATGAAAGACAATATACTGTAGCAGGAACAAACTCAAATGTCTGCTCCAGATCAGTATATACCATATTTTTCGGACTATAAGACACTCCTGACCAAAAGACGCACCTAGGTTTAGAGGACAAAAAGCAGGGAAAAACATATATACCAAACCTGGTGCATCCATGGTGCAGGGGCGTCTTGTGGACGTTTCCCCCCCAATTATTGTGCCCCCCTTGTACCTCTTGTGTTTTTCATGTGTCCGCCTCTGTTCCCTTAATGTCCTACTCCATGCCCCTTTATGTCCTTCTGTGTCCTCTATTGTCTCCCTTGTGTGCTACTGTGTCCCCTGTCTGTCTTCCATGTCCTCCTCTGTGCCCTTTTGTGTTACCCTGTGTCCTCCGTTTGTCCCCTGTGTCCTCCTTTTGTCCCACTGTGTCTGTTGTTTTTCTCCCTGTGTCCTTTGTTTGTACCTCTGTGTCCGTTGTTTTTCCCCCTGTGTCCTTTATTTGGCCCCCTGTGCCCACTGTTTGTCCCCCTGTGTCCTTTTTTTGTCTCCCTGTGTCCGTTGTTTGACCCCTGTGTCCTTTTGTTTGTCAGTAATATTATAATTGGGAATGTGTATTTTTCTATATATGGAAGAAAGACTAAAAAACCTTCCAGTCCTTTTTGATGTGATCCACTTCACTTCAAATCATTCACTGTATTTGTAGAAAGGACTACAGCATAAATGTAAAGCACAAAGTCTTACAAATCTTGTGGTACAAAAATAGCAAAAAAAATCTTTATTGACACAGATACAAAAATCCTTAAAAAAGGAGGTCTCTGCAGGATGCTCCTCACTTGCATAAGTAATCACAGGAATTTCAATAATCAATTATAGCAAAGGCTTAATGCATTCAGCAAAACATTGATTGGCAACGACACGCTCGTTTCGGGCGTACAACACCCTTCATCAGGCCACTGTATAAGCACTTTCTATATATCCTGTTAGCAGTACATGGCAGGAGCAAGTAAAATGACAGAAACTACATCTGACCAAGCAGACGCATATTACACAATCCTGATGGCAAATGAATACATCACTAGGCAGCTAAAGGCAGGAGTGCTTGCTATAATTGATTATTGAAATTCCTGTGATTACTTATGCAAGTGAGGAGCATCCTGCAAAGTAATCACAGGAATTTCAATAATCAATTATAGCAAGCACTCCTGCCTTTAGCTGCCTAGTGATGTATTCATTTGCCATCAGGATTGTGTAATATGCGTCTGCTTGGTCAGATGTAGTTTCTGTCATTTTACTTGCTCCTGCCATGTACTGCTAACAGGATATATAGAAAGTGCTTATACAGTGGCCTGATGAAGGGTGTTGTACGCCCGAAACGAGCGTGTCGTTGCCAATCAATGTTTTGCTGAATGCATTAAGCCTTTGCTATAATTGATTATTGAAATTCCTGTGATTACTTATGCAAGTGAGGAGCATCCTGCAGAGACCTCCTTTTTTAAGGATTTTTGTATCTGTGTCAATAAAGATTTGTTTCCTATTTTTGTATCACAAGATTTGTAAGACTTTGTGCTTTACATTTATGCTGTAGTCCTTTCTACAAATACAGTGAATCCTTTTGTTTGTCCCCATGTTTCCTCCTCCACTCCCCCCATGTAAAGTAATTACTACTAGCAATAGCCCATCATATCTCATCTGACCTGAGGACGCCCATGGCAATTAGTGGCTTCTCCTCTGGCTCACTCTTCCCTCTAGTGCTGGTCGCGTGTAATAATGTGATCAGCAGAAGCCGGCACTAGGAGGCAGAGTAAGTGAGAGGAGAAGCAGCTGATCACCGTGGATGCCCTGGGTCAGATGAGAGGGCTGGCACTGGTAATTACTTTGCACAGGGGAGTAGAGGAGCACACAGGGACAGTAAATGCAGTCCCCTGACATTGCGGCGGGTCAGAGGTTCATATCGGCAGGCGTTTGTATATCAGGGACTCCCTGCATTTGGACCATAAGACACAGTGGCATTTTCTCCCCACTTTTGGGGGTAAAACAGTACGTCTTATAGTTTAAAAAATATGGTAAATAGAATATATAAAGTGCTAAAGTGATTAATAATTTTTAGGTTAGGAGCCCTAACTACAAAAAAACAACAATAAATTGCTGGTAATAACGTGATCAATTACCCCTGATAAACATACATTAATTATCATTTAGGTGAAGTTTGGATAATTGTGCTTTATTATCAGTAATTTATTGTTATCATTTATTTAATGTGAGTTCTCCTAACCTTATAAATTAGTTATCACTTAATGGTTTTATGCATTCCAGATAAAAAAAGATTTATTCTCTGATGCAGACCTTTGAGTTTGACATTACTTTTTACTTCTTTATTCTTAATTGGTTCTCTCAGTAATGGTTATATGAACTGATACAACACAGAGATTATTTATAGATTTTGATGCAATTTTTCTTTTTATATATATAAAAAAGAGTTGCCGCAGTGTTGTGATTTCATTCTAAAAAGACCAGCATGCTTTGCAAACTGAGTGGAATGAAGGCTTCCTGGGTTAAAAGAGAGTTTGTACATTTTTCTGTGCAAATCATTATGCCAGTAAGGGCTGTTTGACACTAGCAGCACTTTTCTAAGCGCCAGTGATTTGAAATGCTCTGGAAAGGCCCTCAAACAGTCTCCTGGGTCCCCTCCTAGTGGCTGATGACATGGTTGGGGCGGCGGCTTCTGTGCAAGCTTGACCATGCGGATGGACTCCCGTGGCTGGGAGTGTTCTGTGCAGGTGCAGTACTTCTGTGCCCGTGGGGGTGCGAAGGCGCCGACCCGGCAAGGTTAGCGGCTGCTAGGAGGAGACTGATCTAATCTGATATTACATTATTAAGTAAAACCTTGGATTGAGAGTAACACTGACCTCCCGTGTGACTGCCTGCCACAAGACTAAGTCGGTCCCCACACAGCATCTCTGCCTGCAGGCCGCTCTACTGCCTTCTTCGCCACCACCAACAGGGTCCAGGACTCCAGGCGGATTCCTGAATTTTTAAGGCTGCTGCTAGAAGCGGCCACTATAATAATTTTTCTGGTGCGTGTACATGCCTGCCTAATTATTCTGGCTGCACTGCGGCTGCAACAACAAAACAAAAGGCATGTACATCTGTCAATTCCCCTTCGTGACCGTTACCTTGCCGCGGTGAAGGGGCTTGCGTATCACAATGAAGCAATGACCGGCTAAATGAGTGTGTTGGGGTTGGGGGGCACACCTGACCCAAGAAGATAGATAATAAGGTTGTTGCTTCATTGTGGACAGACCAAATTCGATCAGCTGAACACTCAGTCACTGTTGTTCTGTCATTCAGCTACCTCAGCCCAACCATATGGGCTTGAAAACCGCCATCGCCTGCACTCTCACCATAGTGCGCACCAGTCCAGCACGGCTATCACTACACAAATAGTTGTTTGCGTTGCGTCACATAGTAAGTTTAGTCTGTCAGTGTGAAGCAGTACACTAATTACAGTACCTGATTGATGTATACACATGAAAGATGTTTTAACCCCCCTAGCGGTCTATTAACCACTTCAGCCTAACTGGACGAAAATTTTCGTCCAGTTAGGCTGCGCGCACTCCCGCGGGTTGTGCGCGCTCCCGCAGGCCCCCCGTGCGCGCCCCCGCTGCTGGCCGTTAGCCCAGCGATCAATGAAAGGGATTATAAATCCCTTTCACTGATCGGACCCCCCCGGAGAAAAGCCGAAAGCGTCTCTTCAGACGCTGCGGCTTTTCTGAGCTCTGGTCTTCTTTCTTCTTCCTGAGAGTGAGATCGATCGCTCCCAGGACTTTTTGACTGTGGGCATCTTGTGGCCAAATAGCAAACTACACCAAAAACACACTTTTTATTAAATAAATACATTTTTTAAACATGAAAAATCCCGTTTACCTCCCACACCAAAAAATACCCACCTACAAGTTTTAATAAAAATTAAAAAAAAATTACAATAATAATAAAAAAAAACCAACATAAATAGTTACCTAAGGGTCTGAACTTTTTAAATATTCATGTCAAAGGAGTATATCAATATGATTTATTAAATTATGGGCTTTTAAATAGTGATGCACACAAATTGAAAAAATGCACCTTTATTTCCAAATTAAATATCGGCGCCATACATTGTGATAGGGACATTATTTAAATGGTGTAATAAGCGGGACAAATTGGTAAATAAAGTACATAGGTTTTAATTATGGTAGCATGTATTAATTTCAAACTATAATGGCCAAAAGCTGAGGAATAATGATTTTTTTCCATTTCTTTCTTAATATTCCTGTTAGAATGGATTTACAATAAATTAATTCTCAGCAAAATGTATCACCCACAGAAAGCCTAATTGGTGGCGGAAAAAACAAGATTTAGATCCATTCATTGAGCCAAGTAGTGATAAAGTTATTAGCAAATGAATGGGAGGTGAAAGTTGCTCAGGTGCAAAAAAATGTCAACCCTGTAGGCTGAAGTGGTTAAAAACCGCCAGGGGGCAGCAGAGCAGTTTTTTTTTCATTTATTTTTTTTAAAGAGAATCTGTATTGTTAAAATCGCACAAAAGTAAACATACCAGTGCGTTAGGGGACATCTCCTATTACCCTCTGTCACAATTTCGCCGCTCCTCGCCGCATTAAAAGTGGTTAAAAACAGTTTTAAACAGTTTGTTTATAAACAAACAAAATGGTCACCAAAACAGGAAGTAGGTTGATGTACAGTATGTCCACACATAGAAAATACATCCATACACAAGCAGGCTGTATACAGCATTCCTTTTGAATCTCAAGAGATGATTTGTGTGTTTCTTTCCCCCTGCAGCTATCTTCCACTGAAGTGTCAGGCTGTTTCTTCCTGCAGAATGCAGACAGCTCTGCCTGTATGTAATTCCTCTGTATGTGAAAGCCCAGCCAGCTCAGAGGAGGATTTATCCAGCTTGTAAAAGATAATAGAGCAGAGAGAAGCTGCACGAATCTAAATAACACACAGGCAGTGTGCAGAGAGGGGACTGGAGGGGGGAGATGCATCACAGAACCACAACACTGAAGAACTTGGCAGCCTTCCAGACACAGGCTGACAAGTCTGACAAGAGAGAGATAAGTTGATTTATTACAGAGATGGTGATAGTAGAACGTGCTGCAGTAAGCCAGAACACATTAGAATAGCTTTTGGAACTTGTAGGATGATAAAAAACAGGATGCAATTTTTGTTACGGAGTCTCTTTAAATCATGTAGCTATTTTGGCTGTTTGTGGTTTCACCCCCTATTCTGAATTAGAACCCCAGTCACCCAATGACAGACTGTACCAAGTTTGAGGCTTGTACCATTAACAGCGCAAGAATGTCAGCAATTTAGAAAATTCCCCTTGAAAATAAATCGGCGAATTTTGATTGGCTATTGTAGGTTCCAAACACTTTTCCGAATATTTAGCCCAGTCACCCAGTGACCAACTGTGCAAAGTTTAAGAACCCTGCCATTAACAGTGTAAGAATGGCTGCAGTTTACATTTTCCCAGTGACATTTGTATTTGGCTCTGCCCACTTTTTGTAACCTTGACACACAGTCATTTAATGACGATGTTTGTAAGTTTTCAGGTTCTTGGCATCAAAATTGTGGGAATGGAAGCAGTTTATTCAGCAAAGAAATCTGATTGGCTGTTTGTGGCTCTGCCCTTTTTAGTGAATTTGAACCCTAGTCACTTAATGACCGACTGTAGAAGGTTTGAGGCCTCTGCCTGTGTAAAAATGGCAGTGTAACGATTGGTGTAGCACACATAGAGTTGAGCTGAAATTTTCGTAATTTCGCATTACTATAATTACGCATGCGAAATTTGCGATTACGATGCGAAATTAGCGTAGCAAAATTGCCATTAAAATCGTAATTGAAAATACCGTAAGCGTAATTTTCAACGCGAAATTTCGCGTTTCGTTCATGCCGTAATTTCGCATTAAACGCTACCGTAATTTCGCGTTAAACCGTAACGCTCCGTATAATATAAAAAAGCCGCCGACTTTAAGGGTTAATAGCAAAGCCCCCTTAAATGCTAAGAGCCTCAAATTTGGAGAATATATTAAGGAGATCAGGAGGAATAAGAGGAAAATTTTTTTTTTCAAAAAGACCTTATAGTTTTTGAGAAAATCGATGTTAAAGTTTCAAAGGAAAAATGTATACATTTAAAAACCCGCCGACTTTAACGGTTAATAGCAAAGCCTGCTTAAAGTTTAGGAACACTAAATTCCTAGGGTATATTAAGGGGACCAGTGGGAATAAGAGGAAAAATTTTTTTTTCAAAAAGACCTTATAGTTTTTGAGAAAATCGATTTTTAAGTTTCAAGGGAAAAAATGTCTTTTAAATGCATAAAATGTCAGTTTTTTTTGCACAGGTAACAATAGTGTATTATTTTCATAGATTCCCCCAAGTGGGAAGAGTTTTACTTACTTCGTTCTGAGTGTGGGAAATATAAAAAAAAAACGACGTGGGGTCCCCCCTCCCAGACCTCTTTAACCCCTTGTCCCCCATGCAGGCTGGGATAGCCAGAATGCGGAGCACCGGCCGCCTGGGGCTCCGCACCCTGACTATACCAGCCCGCATGGTCCATGGATTGGGGGGTCTCGGAAGGGGAGGGGCAGCCAAGCTTTCCCCTCCCCCTCCGAGCCCTTGTCCAATCCAAGGACAAGGGGCTCTTCTCCACCTCCGATGGGCGGTGGAGGTGGAGGCCGCGATTTCCTGGGTGGGGGGTTCATGGTGGAATCTGGGAGTCCCCTTTAAAAAGGGGTCCCCCAGATGCCCACCCACCCTCCCAGGAGAAATGAGTATAGAGGTACTTGTACCCCTTACCCATTTCCTTTAAGAGTTAAAAGTAAATAAACACACAAACACATAGAAAAAGTATTTTAATTGAACAAAAAACATAACCACGAAAAAAGTCCTTTAATATTCTTAATTAACCATTAATACTTACCTGTCCCTTTAAATAAATGATCCCACGCAATATCCTCGGAAATGTTCTATCAGTTACAATGTAACAAAGTTATTACAATGTAACAACTTTGTTACATTGTAACTACGCCGCACCCGACGTCACTCACCGCCGCCGCCGCCTCCGCGTCTGTGCTGCAGGACCCGACAGAGCTCTGAGCTATAGCTCAGAGCTCTCGAAAGCATCTTTGTATTTGGGCTCCAAGGAGCCCCATTGGTCCTTAGCAGACCAATGGGGTTCCTTCTGATTTGAAGGAACCCCATTGGTCTGCTAAGGACCAATGGGGCTCCTTGGAGCCCAAATACAAAGATGCTTTCGAGAGCTCTGAGCTATATAGCTCAGAGCTCTGTCGGGTCCGTGCAGGACGCTAAGTCCCCGCCGGCTCCGCTGCCCTCCCCGCCTCTCCCACATGTCACCCACATGTCACCCACATGTGGGTGACATGTGGGTGACAGATGTGGGCGGGGTGGACAGCGGGAGCTGCGGGGACTTAGCGTCCTGCACGGACGCGTATGCGGCGGCTGAGCGGCGAGTGGCGTCGGGTGCGGCGTAGTTACAATGTAACAAAGTTGTTACATTGTAATAACTTTGTTACATTGTAACTGATAGAACATTTCCGAGGCTATTTCGAGGGATCATTTATTTAAAGGGACAGGTAAGTATTAATGGTTAATTAAGAATATTAAAGGACTTTTTTCGTGGTTATGTTTTTTGTTCAATTAAAATACTTTTTCTAAGTGTTTGTGTGTTTATTTACTTTTAACTCTTAAAGGAAATGGGTAAGGGGTACAAGTACCTCTATACTCATTTCTCCTGGGAGGGGGGGTGGGCATCTGGGGGACCCCTTTTTAAAGGGGACTCCCAGATTCCACCATGAACCTCCCCCCCAGGAAATCGCGGCCTCCACCTCCACCGCCCATCGGAGGTGGAGAAGAGCCCCTTGTCCTTGGATTGGACAAGGGCTCGGAGGGGGAGGGGAAAGCTTGGCTGCCCCTCCCCTTCCGAGACCCCCCAATCCATGGACCATGCGGGCTGGTATAGTCAGGGCGCGGAGCCCCACGCAGCCGGTGCTCCGCATTCTGGCTATCCCAGCCTGCATGGGGGACAAGGGGTTAAAGAGGTCTGGGAGGGGGGACCCCACGTCGTTTTTTTTTTTATATTTCCCACACTCAGAACGAAGTAAGTAAAACTCTTCCCACTTGGGGGAATCTATGAAAATAATACACTATTATTACCTGTGCAAAAAAAACCTGACATTTTCTGCATTTAAAAGACATTTTCGCCCTTGAAACTTAAAAATCGATTTTCTCAAAAACTATAAGGTCTTTTTGAAAAAAAATTTTTTCCTCTTATTCCTACTGTTCCCCTTAATATACCCTGGGAATTTGGTGTTCCTAAACTTTAAGCAGGCTTTGCTATTAACCGTTAAAGAGGAAGCGACACCCATGCTAACCAAAAAAATAAAAAACACATATATAAGTAGATAATTACTAGTTCTACTTACATAACAGATGTATTGCGCTATCCACGTTATGATTTCTGTGTATTTTATAAAGGAAAAGCAGAAAATCCTTTCCCAGGCAGTGGCCATCTTGCTTAGATAATGCTGACATCATATCCACCCTGACTCTGGTTTTCCCCCCTCCCTCCTCTTGCTCATTGTTTATTCATTAGCTACCCTCCTCCCAGAGTCTTCAGACACTCCCACTGGGGTGTATACTAGGAACAGTACACTGTCTTATGTCATCATTGTGCGACTCAGTACAGCTGTGTTTACATCACAAAAGCAGGGTGATTTCAGAGCACACATTTTGTGTCTGCAGAGATCGGATTTCTGCTGTAGCTGCAGACAGGAAAAAGTAGCCAAAATGTTTCTAATGTTTGCATAAGTTTATCTAATTTCTTGCATTACTGCTTGTTTTTTTTCTCTTTTTCAGAGAAAAAAAGGTACAGACCTGGCTACACTTATACTAGCGGGGGTACAGACCTGGCTACACTTATGCTAGCGGGGGTACAGACCTGGCTACACTTATGCTAGTGGGGGTACAGACCTGGCTACACTTATACTAGTGGGGGTACAGACCTGGCTACACTTATACTAGTGGGGGTACAGACCTGGCTACACTTATACTAGTGGGGGGTACAGACCTGTCTACACATACTATTGGCGGGGAACAGACCTGGCTACACTTATACTAGTTGGGGAACAGACCTGGCTACACTTATACTAGTGGGGGTACAGACCTGGCTACACTTATACTAGTGGGGGAACAGACCTGGCTACACTTATACTAGGGGGGGGGGGACAGACCTGGCTACACTTATACTAGTGGGGGTACAGACCTGGCTACACTTATACTAGTGGGGGAACAGACCTGGCTACACTTATACTAGGGGGGGGGGAACAGACCTGGCTACACTTATACTAGTGGGGGTACAGACCTGGCTACACTTATACTAGTGGGGGTACAGACCTGGCTACACTTATACTAGTGGGGGTACAGACCTGGCTACACTTATGCTAGCGGGGGTACAGACCTGGCTACACTTATGCTAGTGGGGGTACAGACCTGGCTACACTTATACTAGTGGGGGTACAGACCTGGCTACACTTATACTAGTGGGGGTACAGACCTGGCTACACTTATACTAGTGGGGGTACAGACCTGGCTACACTTATACTAGTGGGAGGTACAGACCTGTCTACACATACTATTGGGGGGGAACAGACCTGGCTACACTTATACTAGTGGGGGAACAGACCTGGCTACACTTATACTAGTGGGGGTACAGACCTGGCTACACTTATACTAGTGGGGGAACAGACCTGGCTACACTTATACTAGTGGGGGTACAGACCTGGCTACACTTATACTAGTGAGGGAACAGACCTGGCTACACTTATACTAGGGGGGGGGGGGGGGGGACAGACCTGGCTACACTTATACTAGTGGGGGTACAGACCTGGCTACACTTATACTAGTGGGGGTACAGACCTGGCTACGCTTATACTAGTGGGGGTACAGACCTGGCTACACATACTATTGGGGGGGGGGGAACAGACCTGGCTACACTTATACTAGTGGGGGTACAGACCTGGCTACACTTATACTAGTAGGGGTACAGACCTGGCTACACTTATACTAGGGGGGGGGGGGAACAGACCTGGCTACACTTATACTAGTGGGGGTACAGACCTGGCTACACTTATACTAGTGGGGGAACAGACCTGGCTACACTTATACTAGTGGGGGTACAGACCTGGCTACACTTATACTAGTGGGGGTACAGACCTGGCTACGCTTATACTAGTGGGGGGTACAGACCTGGCTACACTTATACTAGTGGGGGGGGGGGTACACACCTGGCTACACTTATACTAGTGGGGGGGGTACAGATCTGGCTACGCTTATACTAGTGGGGGTACAGACCTGGCTACACATACTATTGGGGGGGGGGAACAGACCTGGCTACACTTATACTAGTGGGGGTACAGACCTGGCTACACTTATACTAGTGGGGGAACAGACCTGGCTACACTTATACTAGGGGGGTACAGACCTGGCTACACTTATACTAGTGGGGGTACAGACCTGGCAACGCTTATACTAGTGGGGGTACAGACCTGGCTACACTTATACTAGTGGGGGGACAGACCAGGCTACACTTATACTAGTGGGGGGGAACAGACCTGGCTACACTTATACTAGTGGGGGTACAGACCTGGCAACGCTTATACTAGTGGGGGTACAGACCTGGCTACACTTATACTAGTGGGGGTACAGACCTGGCTACACTTATACTAGCGGGGGTACAGACCTGGCTACACTTATACTAGGGGGGGGGGAACAGACCTGGCTACACTTATACTAGGGGGGGGGGGGGTACAGACCTGGCTACACTTATGCTAGTGGGGGTACAGACCTGGCTACACTTATGCTAGTGGGGGTACAGACCTGGCTACACTTATACTAGTGGGGGTACAGACCTGGCTACACTTATGCTAGTGGGGGTACAGACCTGGCTACACTTATACTAGTGGGGGTACAGACCTGGCTACACTTATACTAGTGGGGGGTACAGACCTGTCTACACATACTATTGGGGGGGAACAGACCTGGCTACACTTATACTAGTGGGGGAACAGACCTGGCTACACTTATACTAGTGGGGGTACAGACCTGGCTACACTTATACTAGGGGGGGGGGGGGGGACAGACCTGGCTACACTTATACTAGGGGGGGGGGAACAGACCTGGCTACACTTATACTAGTGGGGGGTACAGACCTGGCTACACTTATACTAGTGGGGGAACAGACCTGGCTACACTTATACTAGTGGGGGTACAGACCTGGCTACACTTATACTAGTGAGGGAACAGACCTGGCGACACTTATACTAGGGGGGGGGGAACAGACCTGGCTACACTTATACTAGTGGGGGTACAGACCTGGCTACACTTATACTAGTGGGGGTACAGACCTGGCTACGCTTATACTAGTGGGGGTACAGACCTGGCTACACATACTATTGGGGGGGGAACAGACCTGGCTACACTTATACTAGTGGGGGTACAGACCTGGCTACACTTATACTAGTGGGGGGAACAGACCTGGCTACACTTATACTAGGGGGGTACAGACCTGGCTACACTTATACTAGTGGGGGTACAGACCTGGCAACGCTTATACTAGTGGGGGTACAGACCTGGCTACACTTATACTAGTGGGGGGACAGACCAGGCTACACTTATACTAGTGGGGGGGGAACAGACCTGGCTACACTTATACTAGAGGGGGTACAGACCTGGCAACGCTTATACTAGTGGGGGTACAGACCTGGCTACACTTATACTAGTGGGGGGTACAGACCTGGCTACACTTATACTAGCGGGGGTACAGACCTGGCTACACTTATACTAGGGGGGGGGGGAACAGACCTGGCTACACTTATACTGGGGGGGGGTACAGACCTGGCTACACTTATGCTAGTGGGGGTACAGACCTGGCTACACTTATGCTAGTCAGGGTACAGACCTGGCTACACTTATACTAGTGGGGGTACAGACCTGGCTACACTTATGCTAGTGGGGGTACAGACCTGGCTACACTTATACTAGTGGGGGTACAGACCTGGCTACACTTATACTAGTGGGGGTACAGACCTGGCTACGCTTATACTAGTGGGGGTACAGACCTGGCTACACATACTATTGGGGGGGGGGGGAACAGACCTGGCTACACTTATACTAGTGGGGGTACAGACCTGGCTACACTTATACTAGTGGGGGTACAGACCTGGCTACACTTATACTAGGGGGGGGGGGAACAGACCTGGCTACACTTATACTAGTGGGGGTACAGACCTGGCTACACTTATACTAGTGGGGGAACAGACCTGGCTACACTTATACTAGTGGGGGTACAGACCTGGCTACACTTATACTAGTGGGGGTACAGACCTGGCTACGCTTATACTAGTGGGGGGTACAGACCTGGCTACACTTATACTAGTGGGGGGGGGGGGTACACACCTGGCTACACTTATACTAGTGGGGGGGGGGGGTACAGACCTGGCTACGCTTATACTAGTGGGGGTACAGACCTGGCTACACATACTATTGGGGGGGGGGGGGAACAGACCTGGCTACACTTATACTAGTGGGGGTACAGACCTGGCTACACTTATACTAGTGGGGGAACAGACCTGGCTACACTTATACTAGGGGGGTACAGACCTGGCTACACTTATACTAGTGGGGGTACAGACCTGGCAACGCTTATACTAGTGGGGGTACAGACCTGGCTACACTTATACTAGTGGGGGGGACAGACCAGGCTACACTTATACTAGTGGGGGGGAACAGACCTGGCTACACTTATACTAGTGGGGGTACAGACCTGGCTACACTTATACTAGTGAGGGAACAGACCTGGCTACACTTATACTAGGGGGGGGGGGGGGGGGGGGGACAGACCTGGCTACACTTATACTAGTGGGGGTACAGACCTGGCTACACTTATACTAGTGGGGGTACAGACCTGGCTACACTTATACTAGTGGGGGTACAGACCTGGCTACACATACTATTGGGGGGGGGGGGAACAGACCTGGCTACACTTATACTAGTGGGGGTACAGACCTGGCTACACTTATACTAGTGGGGGTACAGACCTGGCTACACTTATACTAGGGGGGGGGGGGGGAACAGACCTGGCTACACTTATACTAGTGGGGGGTACAGACCTGGCTACACTTATACTAGTGGGGGAACAGACCTGGCTACACTTATACTAGTGGGGGGTACAGACCTGGCTACACTTATACTAGTGGGGGTACAGACCTGGCTACGCTTATACTAGTGGGGGGTACAGACCTGGCTACACTTATACTAGTGGGGGGGGGGGGGGGTACACACCTGGCTACACTTATACTAGTGGGGGGGGGGGGGTACAGACCTGGCTACGCTTATACTAGTGGGGGTACAGACCTGGCTACACATACTATTGGGGGGGGAACAGACCTGGCTACACTTATACTAGTGGGGGTACAGACCTGGCTACACTTATACTAGTGGGGGAACAGACCTGGCTACACTTATACTAGGGGGGTACAGACCTGGCTACACTTATACTAGTGGGGGTACAGACCTGGCAACGCTTATACTGGTGGGGGGTACAGACCTGGCTACACTTATACTAGTGGGGGGACAGACCAGGCTACACTTATACTAGTGGGGGGGAACAGACCTGGCTACACTTATACTAGTGGGGGTACAGACCTGGCAACGCTTATACTAGTGGGGGTACAGACCTGGCTACACTTATACTAGTGGGGGTACAGACCTGGCTACACTTATACTAGCGGGGGGTACAGACCTGGCTACACTTATACTAGGGGGGGGGGAACAGACCTGGCTACACTTATACTAGGGGGGGGGTACAGACCTGGCTACACTTATACTAGGGGGGTACAGACCTGGCTACACTTATACTAGTGGGGGTACAGACCTGGCCACGCTTATACTAGTGGGGGTACAGACCTGGCTACACTTATACTAGTGGGGGAACAGACCTGGCAACGCTTATACTAGTTAGCCAGGTATGGTGTAGTTAGGTGCAGGGACCTTAAGTATAGTTAGCCAGGTATAGTGTAGTTAGGTACAGGGACCTTCAGTATAGTTAGCCAGGTATAGTGTAGTTAGGTGCAGAGACCTTCAGTATAGTTAGCCAGGTATAGTGTAGTTAGGTGCAGGGGCCTTCAGTGTAGTTAGGTGTAGGGGCCTTCAGTATAGTTAGCCAGGTATGGTGTAGTTAAGTGCAGGGACCTTCAGTATAGTTAGCCAGGTATAGTGTAGTTAGGTGCAGGGACCTTCAGTATAGTTAGCCAGGTATAGTGTAGTTAGGTGCAGGGACCTTCAGTATAGTTAGCCAGGTATAGTGTAGTTAGGTGCAGGGACCTTCAGTATAGTTAGCCAGGTATAGTGTAGTTAGGTGCAGGGACCTTCAGTATAGTTAGCCAGGTATAGTGTAGTTAGGTGCAGGGACCTTCAGTATAGTTAGCCAGGTATAGTGTAGTTAGGTGCAGGGACCTTCAGTATAGTTAGCCAGGTATAGTGTAGTTAGGTGCAGGGACCTTCAGTATAGTTAGCCAGGTATAGTGTAGTTAGGTGCAGGGACCTTCAGTATAGTTAGCCAGGTATAGTGTAGTTAGGTGCAGGGACCTTCAGTATAGTTAGCCAGGTATAGTGTAGTTAGGTGCAGGGACCTTCAGTATAGTTAGCCAGGTATAGTGTAGTTAGGTGCAGGGACCTTCAGTATAGTTAGCCAGGTATAGTGTAGTTAGGTGCAGGGACCTTCAGTATAGTTAGCCAGGTATAGTGTAGTTAGGTGCAGGGACCTTCAGTATAGTTAGCCAGGTATAGTGTAGTTAGGTGCAGGGGCCTTCAGTGTAGTTAGGTGTAGGGGCCTTCAGTGTAGTTAGCCAGGTATGGTGTAGTTAAGTGCAGGGACCTTCAGTATAGTTATCCAGGTATAGTGTAGTTAGGTGCAGGGACCTTCAGTATAGTTAGCCAGGTATAGTGTAGTTAGGTGCAGGGACCTTCAGTATAGTTAGCCAGGTATAGTGTAGTTAGGTGCAGGGACCTTCAGTATAGTTAGCCAGGTATAGTGTAGTTAGGTGCAGGGACCTTCAGTATAGTTAGCCAGGTATAGTGTAGTTAGGTGCAGGGACCTTCAGTATAGTTAGCCAGGTATAGTGTAGTTAGGTGCAGGGACCTTCAGTATAGTTAGCCAGGTATAGTGTAGTTAGGTGCAGGGACCTTCAGTATAGTTAGCCAGGTATAGTGTAGTTAGGTGCAGGGACCTTCAGTATAGTTAGCCAGGTATAGTGTAGTTAGGTGCAGAGGCCTTCAGTATAGTTAGCCAGGTATAGTGTAGTTAGGTGCAGGGACCTTCAGTATAGTTAGCCAGGTATAGTGTAGTTAGGTGTAGGGGCCTTCAGTATAGTTAGCCAGGTATAGTGCAGTTAGGTGTGGTGCCTTCAGTATTGTTAGCCAGGTATAGTGTAGGTAAGCGTAGGGGCCATTTACCTCCCTCCAGTTCCAATGGCAGTCTGGGGCTCCTCCTGGTCTCCCCTCCATCAGCCGCGCTGCGAGTGCCTCCGGAGTCCGGCGAGCGAAGGGGGCGGTGGGCAGCGTGCACTGACGCATTGTGCCCAGGCCCAGCGCCGCCCCCAGCTATGATGTCGCGGGTGCATCCTCTCCCGCTGTACCGCCCCTCGCCTCTCCGCCTCGTTCTGATTGGCCAGCGGCTGGCAGAAGATTCTGACAGCTGACAGCCGCAAAATGTTACATGACGCGATGGCAGCAGATTCTGCCAGCCGCAAAATGTTACATGACGGGATCTACCAAATAGGCGGTCAAGATCTACTGGTAGATCACGATCGACCTACTGGGCACCCCTGGTGTAGCCAGTAGGAGGCCCCAGCATAGGTAGCCAGGGATATGTGTAGCCAGTAGTAGGTAGCCGCAGCATAGGTAGCCAGGGATAGGTGTAGCGAGTAATAGGTGGCCGCAGCATAGGTAGCCAGGGATAGGTGTAGCCAGTAGTAGGTGGCCACAGCATAGGTAGACAGGGATAGGTGAAGCTAGTAATAGGTGGCCGCAGCATAGGTAGACAGGGATAGGTGTAGCCAGTAGGAGGCCGCAGCATAGGTAGCCAGTATTAGGTGGCTGCAGCATAGGGAGCCAGGAATAGGTGTAGCCAGTAGTAGGAGGCCGCAGCATAGGTCGCCAGTATTAGATGGCCGCAGCATAGGTAGCCAGGGATACCCAACCCTACCTCTGGCTGCACATCATCACCTACATTTGCTGTATAACAAGCATTGAACAGTTGTTGCATGAAACCAAAGGTATACGCTTTCAAAGTCAGTGTCCAATTTTACAAAGTTAATTATTGTTCATTGACGACATAGTTTTCCTGTTTTTACAGGTTGTGTAAGAAATAAAATTTATTAGAAAAATATTTCAGCACAAAAGTTTTTACATTAAGTACAAAGTAAAAAAAAAAAATTACAAAACATTTACATTTTCATGGGAACAAGGAGACATTTAACTACAACATGAGGATTTTGCACAAGAGTTTGTATCCACAAAATCTACCATGAAGCAAGAAGTCACTTTTTATCCTCATCCAACCTAATCAAATCCTAAGGTGGCTGCGTCCACCGGTGTCCGTGTTCTCTTCAGTGCCCAGGCATCTCAGTGTCCGCACCGGTGCACTTAGTTCCTGTGCCGCCACACTGTCCCCTTCCGATGCTGGTCTTGCTCTGTGACCCCTCCAATGTGACCGGTGCTAATGTCCACTGCTGCCGACATTCAACTTTGTCCCCCTCCATACTCTAAAATACATAACTCTCCTCCACTTTTTTTTCCTCTATAAGAGACAGGATTAGTGTGTTAGACCTTACTGACAGTTATAAAAATTTGAAAAGGATTACGGGAAGCAGCGGCGGGGGGGGGGGGGTAGAACTTTTCTTACCTGGGGATTCCTCCTGCCCTTTGGCTAGTGTTAGGCAGTGGAGATGGGAGGTCAGCGTCAAGCAGAGGAGATGGGAGGTCAGCGTCAGGCAGAGGAGATGGGAGGTCAGTATAGGTACAGCAAGTAGAACTTTTCTTACCTGGGGCTTCCTCCTGCCCTTGGCTAGTGTTAGGCAGTGGAGATGGGAGGTCAGCGTCAGGCAGAGGAGATGGGAGGTCAGCGTCAGGCAGAGGAGATGGGAGGTCAGTATAGGTACAGCAAGTAGAACTTTTCTTACCTGGGGCTTCCTCCTGCCCTTGGCTAGTGTTAGGCAGTGGAGATGGGAGGTCAGCGTCAGGCAGAGGAGATGGGAGGTCAGTATAGGTACAGCAAGTAGATTCCCCCAGTATAGGTATAGCCAGTAGGT